>NW_027069918.1:350401-447461 GCF_002906115.3 Quercus suber | reverse complement strand
AAAAAAAAAAAAAAAAAAAAAGAAGAAGCTATTTTGCATCCTCATTGCTTTATCTATTTGACCAACTCAATTTACAACTCACTCTACATCCCAATTTTTATTTTTACATACAACCCAATAAAATAATATAAACTACCTAATAAAATAATAAATGTATTATTCACTCTCTCTTTCCTCCCACTATCTTTTTCTCTTCACACACAACCACTAGATTAATTTTTTTTTTTTAACAACCTATGAATAGTAAGGTTGCATATATGCAACCTTACTATTCATAAGTTGCAATTTTTTTTAAGTATACAAACCCTGATGGAGTAAATTTTTGCTATCTTAGGTTGTAAAATAGCAACTGAGGATGTTTACACCCCCCAATGCTAGTGCCCATATTTATGAGGTTGTAAAGAAAAAACTACTTTTTTAATCTCACACACACTCTTTCTTCCTCTCACACTCTCTCTCTCTTCTTACTTTTTATTTTTGTTATTAGGTAGTTTATATTATTTTATTTGGTTGTATGTTAAAATAAAAACTAGAATATTTGGTATATTATTGGATGGGTTGGTAAAATAAATAAAGTAGTGTTTGAGAATGTAAAATATGTGTTATTTTACATCCCATTGCTAGTGCTCTAAGAGCATCTCCAACAATTACTGTAAAACTATTTTTGGACCATCAAATACTACTGTTCACACTCCAACAGCTTCTCTAAACACACAGATTCTCCAAAATTTTTTTTTTGGAATTGCTACAGTAATTCTCTTAATTTAGAGAACACTGTAGCAACTCCGAACCATTATTTTATCTTTTAAAAAAAAATACCCGGTTGAATAAAAAAAAATATATTCTTTCTCTTTCCTCCTCTCTTCCTTGTTCATCTGTCTCTCTCTCAAACGGTAATACAATCAAGACACAAACACAATAACAGATCAAGAACAGGGAAAAATACAAATTTAATTAGAACAAAAAATCTAAAATCTAAATAAAAACAACAAATCAAGAGCATAAAAGCCTATCTAAGCTCCATTGTAACAACAAAGTGAATCAGAACAAGATAAAAAAAAATTAAAAAAAAAAAAAAAAGATAGATGAAGGCCATGTCGGCTGTGTGTGTGTGTGTGTGTGTGTGAAGTGAGCTGAAGAGGAAAGAAAATAGAAGTAGAAATAGAAAAAGTAAAGAGAGAGAGAGAGAGAGAGAGAGAGAGAGAGAAATGATCCAGAATGAACTAGAAGAAAAAGAAAAAGAAGGTAGATAGAGGAAAGAAGTGGGATACATGGGTGGTGGAGAAAAAACCAAGAGAAAAAAAAAAGAAAAAAAAAAAAGAAGAAGAAACGTGTCCAGATGGTGTGAAGGGAAAAAATATATAAAAAATAAGAAATTGCAATTAAGAAATGCTACTGCAATATTTTCAAAATAAATTTTAAGTAACAGATTGTTATTATAATATTGGCAAGTAAAAAAAAAAATTCAGTAGTGGGTTCAAATTAAAACTAGTAACAACTTCCCACATAAATTTTGTTGTGAAAGTATTGCGTAAAATGTTGTGAATATAACACTTCTCATTGAAAAATATAGTTGTTAAAAAAACAATAAATGATGATTAAAAAAAGAATAAACAATGAATGAAGAAATAATATTTAAATGAGATAGAGAATCTGTTGAAAAGTGTATTTGAAAAAGTTAGTAGGTAAAAGCTAAATGTCACTGTTCATTCTCTAAACAGTACAAAAATTAGGAGAAACTGCTGGAGATGCTCTAAATGAATTTAATATACATAGTTATGAGTTTGGATAAAGTGTATGTATGGAAGAATAAGGGAAAAATGCGCATACACCCTCTAAACTTTCAGCTATTGGCCATGACACTCCCTAAACTTTTATTTTGGCCAATTTTCCCCATAAATTTTGTATAACTACCAAATCAATACTTCTGCTAGTCTCCTGTTAAAATACAAACAAAATACACGTGCATTTCACGTGAACTTTAGAGTCACCAAATATCCAAGTGGTTCAGCCCTTGCATATTTGGTGATTTCAAAGTTCACGTGAGATGCACCTGTATTCTATTTTGTGTTTTAATGGCAGACTAGCAAAAATATTGATTTGGCAGGTATGTAAAATTTATGGAAAAAATTGGTCAAAATAAAAGTTTAAGAGGGTGTGATGACCACTTGAAAGTTTAAAGAGTGTGGAAGCATTTTTCCCGAAAGAATAATGATGACATAACTATAAAATTAGGTGGGGTATTATCATTTAAGAGGGTGTCATGACCTCTTGAAAGTTTAAAGAGTGTGGAAGCATTTTTCCCGAAAGAATAATGATGACATAACTATAAAATTAGGTGGGGTATTATCATTATAAAGGATTTTTCTTTATTACAATGGAATATATAGAAGGGATAAATGGCAACTGGAAAGTGCAAAAGATTTCACAAATTGTTGCATAAAAGGTGGCACCTAATTATGGTTTATGGGGTTTGTGTTAAAATATTTGTTCAAAATCTATAATTTGACCACGTAGCCCTTTAAACAAAGAATCCCTGTCTTCTTGGAATATGAACTGCCTGTTGGTGGTGTGTTTATTGGTTGGTGATATGTTAGTACATTTAACATAGTCTCAATCCTATCGCGCATCTTTAGTGTAATGGTCGCTTCACAAGTATAAGTGTTTTGGAGTGTAGGGCATAAGTGCCGAGGTTCAAGTATCTAGGATAGAGTTTCACACACATATACATTTAGATTAGGTTAGAGTAGAAATTCTATCTTGTTAAAAAAAAAAAAACAGTCTCAATAAATTATTGAAAATTAATATAACTAATAACTAACCCGTGCGATGCACGGGATAGTTAAATAAAAAAAATAATTAATCAACCTCACGGTAAAAGAAAAGGCTAAAGGAATTGATAAGAAGTTGATTTGTCTATCAAGAAAAAACCTAAGAAAAAAAAAAGTGGGAAAAACCATCTGCAAAGAATTGCAACTATTTGTATGTTTACCTAGCTTGGCTCAAAGCCAAAATCCAAATTTAATTTTGCAACAATAAAAACATACAACTTCATATTAATTGTAAATCAACCTCACTACATGAATCTAATTTTCGCTCTACTATATTTTTGGAAATCATGCTCCTTAACATTCAATGTGTCAAGAATTTCAATAAACACTATTGCTACATCTGTCTTTGTTCCAGACATTTAATTTACACAAGCCAATAGGAACTGCAATTAGACAATCTTGACCCAAGCATTCTCCTTCTAAAATCTCAATTCTTTCCTATAAACCTGCACGTCAAAAGTGATTTCTAGCAAATATTACATTTACACAAAATCTAAGCAACCTAACTCACCTTACATCTTATAATTTCATTTTACAGCTATAGCGTCTTGCTCAATAAAAGGTCGTACTCAATGCACAAAACTTTTGCTCATTAAAATGCATATGAGTAGGTTTTGCCTTTCGTAGTTGTGTGCTCTTACTATGCAGAAAAAAGAAAAATAAAAATAAAAACACCTTAGACTTTCTTGGATTTTAACATCTTATAACATTGCACATCATCAAACAAAATCAGCATGAGATAATGTTATTTTTATGAAGTGAACAAATCAGAAACAAAATTAATGCATAATATTCTACATAGAATTACAATTCAACCGAGCATCAATAATTGCATGAATTAAAAACAAAAGATTCAAAAGCAGAACTCAAAGCTTTTTGTCATATAAGCAAAATCACAAATTCTCTTTTTAAATAGCCCGCATTTCCTACATTTTTTTACAATAATTGAAAGAATAAAAAGAAAAAAAGCTCTAATTTATTTTGGTTCAACTGCATGCTAGGAGGATATCATTCTTAGTAATATCATGGTTTACAATTTTGTCAACATGATTCACACACACACACATGTGAAAAGAAAGAAGTGAAAGGATGGTAGTCATATCCATAAAATATAATGTGATCACTTAATTTAGTGCCACTGAGCACCCATTCTCTTGCAATAAATTCATCAAAAAACTGATACGTCTTCAACTAACATTGTTCTTTTCAAAGTAAGGAAAATAACCTCCAAAGACTTTATATGCTTTCTCACCAAAGCATCTCTAATGATGTTAACACAAAGTGTGCAGAAAATTATGAAAGCATTAAATGATTATAAACCAATCGAATAATGATCCATACATGCTAAGAACTACAGTAATACAGAGAAACAAAAATGTCCATATTTAGCTAGGATATTGCAAGCAAAAGAACAAAGACAAAGGCAAATGCAAATGCAAAACTCAAATGGTATGATCAATATTGGCTAATAACTATAATAATTCTTTGCATCAGAGTGGTAAAGGTTGAGCATGAGAAAATCAATTCATAGGTATAAATAATTATAGATATAAACATGTTTGGAACTTTGTTTTAAAAGAATTCAACCACAAAAAATTACAAAAGGCTACAAATATAATTCCTATGTTAGTATTTGTTGTTGAAATTGTAACTTGGTCTAAAATATAAGTTATAACTCAGTTATATATGATTATGCAAGATGGGCATGATATTAGATATTATAAATTTGAGGAAGAGATTCAGAGAGAGGGTTGAGAGCGACTTAACAAATAGCAAGATTTAATGAATGCCTCTATCATTATGCAAAATCAAATGGCATATTAAATGTTTTTAAATGAATTTTAAGTTGGATGATAAAAAAAAAAAAAAAAAATTCAATACCAATTAATGATGTAAACTGTTTTTTCCTGCAAAAGAAAAAGAAAAAAAAAAAAAAAAAAAAAAAAAAAAAAAAAAAAAAAAAAAAAAAAAAAAAAAAAAAAAAAAAAAAAAAAAAAAAAAAAAAAAAAAAAAAAAAAAAAAAAAAAACGTTGAATTTATGGCTTGAGTGAAACTTACAAAATACAGATTGTGTTTGAACAAAGTAAATTAGCCAAACAAACTCTTAGAATTATAAGGAAGAAAGGACAAACACAAGCATCAAATCATCAACAATAGGTTATAATTAGCTTCCAAAATTAAAACTTTTAACTCCTAATCTTTTATAGCTAAGACACAGGCATAAGTCCATGCTAATCTAAAAAAAAAAACTAAATACAAAAGCTGTTGCTCTTGGCCTAATATGCAGAGCACTTATCCTAAAATAACTAAGATTGTTAAAATAATAACATGTAGATAGTCTTTCAATTGAAATTCTTACCTCGGGTTCAGAATTTGCTTCAATTGCATGGGTATTAAATCTTCTTAGGTTTATTAGGTTTTATGTATTATCGGGTTTTAGAGAAAAAAAAAAAATCAATATTTTTGTTTTTTTTTAAAATGATGTTGACGTGAAAAATTGTGGTGCCAGCAAAAGCTTCGGCTATATATATATATAGATTAAATGTTGGTAAGTGTCACCATCTTGGTTGGAAAATTGAGTTGCTGTGGCAGATTAGTGTACTTTTGGATGTGGATTAAAATTATAAATTATTTCACTATTCAGTTTATTTTTGCTACTATAAATAAGCCCCACTGCACTTTTTGACATTATTCATGAGTCCCATTGTACTATTTAAACTAACTTTTACCTTTATTTACAATACTTTCAGCAATAAGTTTTCAGTTTCAGCAAAATAAATGGTATCCAAACAGATCCTTAATATAATAAAGTCCATAAGTTCATCAAGTCTTATTATGTTTTTGTTTTTTTTTTTTTTTTTAATTTATTTATTTTAATCAGGGTTCCCATACCATTTTTCTCATTTGAAATAGGTTTGTATACACTTCTCAAAAAAGGGAAAAAAAATGTATACTGCTTGTCACATCAAATATTAAATAAAAAAAAATAAAATCTTGAGCGTAAAATAAGCTCTCTCAAATGAAATGGAGAAGATTTTGTTTCTTTAATACAATATATTTTGATTAAGCACATATGACAAGTTTTTAAAATTCTATCCATCTATTTTGAAATGACTTAAATTTTATTCTATCAGATCATCAATAATTTTAATCAACACTTAAATGGTGATAGTCATGTTTGTTTAAATGGCAAAACCTTGATTTTTTTTTTCCCCTCTATTGTTACAATAAAAAAGTATAAAATCATTGATTTATCTTCAAATGATAAATAATCTCTTCTCATCCTTCAAGAATGCCTAGAGATTCCAAGTTTCATCTACCATACTATCGGTTCTTGAGATTTTCAAGATGTCTCATGGACAAAGAATAGAATAGTCTGACTAAAAACTAGGACACCACTTCCTTATATATTAAAAAATAAATTCAAAAATCTCTCACCACACTTTGATTATTGATCTAGTCCATCCTAATTCCTAACTGCTTCCCTTCATTTTAAGGGTATTACCAAACTTTTAAAGAAGTAGATACAAAAATATCACGTCATTTTAAGGGTATTACCAAACTTTTAAAGAAGTAGATACAAAAATATCACGTATCACACAATGATGCGATTCCCACCAAAAACCCATGGTGTCAATGTAATTACATCTTCTTGATTGTAATTAATCGAAAAAGATCTAAGAAACAAATATTAGAAAGCGATTAAAGTAGACATGTCTATATGAGAATGAAAAAAGTGAAATGGGGGCTAATGAACAAGTGTACCACCTAGCTACTTTTAAGTTGCATTTTGATGGTGCAGTTAGGCAGATAACATCAGTGGATTTTGTATACTGAATGATTTTCAATTCGGCTAAATACCTGTATATATACTGATAATATCCATTTGATCACCAAGAAGATAGATAGAATCATAGAGGATAGAAAAGATTAAATATAAATAAATATATTTGCAATCTTGCTTCTGGTATAGATTCTAACGATAATCTAGATTTTTGAGAAAGTCTTCAGATTGTAGCTCCACTATGGTTTAGTTTTAATGGTCAAAGGAATCAACATTCTAAAAAAGGAGTATTCATGTAATGCCTTTTAAAAAGAATGGAATAAGCTTTTACAAGTGTAATCATCATATTGGATGAAGAAACCAAGTGCTCTCTTCCTTTTTAAGAATTATTCAAGATAGTGGTTAGGGATGTGATAGAAAATAACCAATACATGTTTGCGCAGCGCTTCCATAAATTCAAATTTATGTTTTCCAAAAGTAAAGTTATAATTAATTAAAAGTACTAAAACTAAGAGTATAGATCCATTTGGCCTCAAAATTAGGTTCCAAACTTCTTGTGAAGCTGATACCAAATTTAATTTTTAGTTTTGGAGAATATGCAGCAAACACAAGTACACACCTACTAGAATAGATTTTATCAGGTATAGTACGCAGTCTCATATAAGTAACCATCTTGCTCACCAATTAAAGAAATCCTCCCAAGGGATACAAAGTAGAAGATATGAATGCTCATCACTCTAAGGAATGCACCTAAGATATACAAAACAAGAAACTCGCCACCTATCGGAATCTACCAAATGAGAAAAGACAAACAAGGGGAAATCTGAAATCCTTCTAAAAAAATCACACTCTCAATTCTCTCTATATTTTAGATCCATAAATGAAATAGGACTTGTATAATACCAACTTTGAACAACTGCAACTGAAATATGTGGATTCTTTACTACAAAAAAGAATTGAAAATTTATTAGACAGGACCGCTTATAGCACAGAGAGTAAGTTAGCAACTGCAATATTAAAGAGTGCTTTATTGAAATTTAATGATATGAACAGCCAACGATTGCATTAAAAAGCATAAGTTAATTGATTGCCTAACCAAATTAATGGAAAATTATGGAAGTCCCTATATTTTTTAACAGTAGAAATGATCCAATCAAAGTATATCAATAATGAAATTGACAGAACTTGAGAACATGGGTCTTAACCAGGACTTACAATTGGTAGCAAATGATGTGCAATTGTTGGAAAACCAGTATATCTTTCATTTCCACTGCCAAGTGCCAACCAGTTTCATATGCTTCAGAGTGATGGTGATTTCACCTTCAAAATGAGTTAATTTCATTAGCATATCATTTCTTATTGGCTAAAAAAGCCCCTTTTTTGGGACTGGATTGCCATGATAGAGAATACCATTAATAATGCGCATATACAACACAAGAAATATGACCTCTCATTTTAGTTTGTAATTTTCGAAATCCAAATTAATATGATAGAATAATCGAAATATCTTTAAAAATGCTGAATTATAAAAAATTAGTCTAGTGTCTCTTTTTGTAAATGAATATTCAAGATAGATCTGGATTGCAACCGTATGTTTCTTTTAAACTTGTCTATGTTTTATATTTCTTTATTCAGAGTTTTTTTTTTTTTTACTTCTAATTATTTCTGGTTGAATGTGTGGTCTTCAACAAGTGTAAATTAATTAAAAGGCAAGCTAGTAATAAGAAAGTGCATACATCAAATGATACTGAAGATCTCTACTTACATTCCCAAGAAGCACCTTCCTCAAACTATCTCTAACTCTTGAACCTCTAACTTGGAATATATGAAAAAACCTTCATTTCCCATTTAGGTAATCAAGAATTGGTAAATAACAAACAAGCTAATGCAGCCTTTACTTTTACTCACATTCACTAAGTTGAAAATCCTTTGTCTTACACTTCATCTATATCTCAATAGCTAAAATTAATTCAAATCTCAGAAATCTGCTGTAAAAGGTAATTTACTTGGAATATGTTAAGAAGCAATGAATTCCATGATGATAAATCAGGAGCAATATCCTTTTCTAACATTTGTGAAAAGAGCCCAAAAGCCTTTCGAAAATCCCCCTTCCTACAAAGAGCATCAACCAAGGGATTATAACTTCCTATATCAAGTTTGCAACCCCTCACAACCATGTCGTCAATGAGCTTCAAAGCACTACTGACCTTTCCTTGCCTGCAGAACCCACTAATCAGAGCATTGAATGTTGGTGCAAGTGGATAATAACCACGACCTACCATCTCATTCATCAGCTCAAATGCTTCACGCATATACCCTCCTTCACAAAATCCATGGATTAAATGGTCATAAACAAGAACATTTGGAACTCCCCCTTCTCCAGGTATCTGACCAAAAACCTTCTTTGCATCCTCAATAGCACCCTCTTCACAAAGACTTAAAATTTTCAAGCTGCTATCAACTGCTCTGGGGAATAACTTCCCCATCTGGGTCATAAATGTGAGTGCTTCATCTAACTGATTCTCATTATACATACCATATAACACACTATCATAAGGGCTTAAACGACCCCTTGATCCCTCCTTACTCTCCTCCGTTATTTCCAAAATCTTAAACCCATCTTCCATCCTCCCTCCTGAACTCAAACCTTTAATTAATGTATCATATGTAACAAAATTCCAATTAATTCCTTCTGTTTTCATCTCATTAAATAGATCAAGAGCCAAATCCAACATTTCAGACTCACAACAACCAGAGATCAATATATTGTATGTGTCCACATTTGGAAGGCAGCCCTTCCTCTCCATCTCCTTCAAAAGGCGATGCCCAACTTTCACTTTCCCTAATCTACAAAACCCCTTTATCAAAGTGTTATAAGCCACAACATCCACCACACTTCCCTTACTCTCCAATCTATTCAAAATGTCAACAGCCTCAGTAACACGACCAACATTGCAGAGAACTTCCAGCACCTTAGTCCCTATTACAGCATTAGGCACAGAACCCAGATTGAAGCACTTCTCTAAGAGAACAAGAGCTTGAACCAAATTCTCTTCTTTACAATACGCAGATATTAAGTTATTAAAAGTCATATAATTAGGCTCCTCCATCTCATTCATCAAGCTCCTTGCTGTCCCAACTTTCCCATTCCTGCAAAGTGCATGAAGTAATGTGTTATAAATCACAGTATTTGGTATCATTTCCCTAGACTTCATCACTTGCAGCAGTTTGAAACCATTACCGATCCTATTAGTGAAGCAAAGCCCCTTCATTAAGATCCCAAAAGTGTATTCATCACCTTCAACACCGCTCCCCATCATCCTTTTCATAAAAAATTCTCGAGCCAAATCAATATTTTCCTCAACAAGAACATCAAGTACTGAATTGAAAATCCTCGAAGAAGGTTTCTTTCCAAACTAAGTAACCAAGTCAACCACTTTGATCACCGGCTTAACCATACGTGCCCGCCCTAGACCATGGACGATCGTGATGAAAATGTCTTCATCAGGGGGTGTCCCAATTGCGTTGGGCATTTCTTGAAGCAATTCCTTTATGGTATCGAAGCGGTGGAAAGCACAGAGCTTGCGGATCAAAGCACGGTAGGTGGATTGAGAGTGGGTAACATTGGGTAGTTTGGAAGCCCATTTGAAGGTTTGAAGGGTCTGGGAGAATGACTTTTGGTGTAGTATTAAATGGGCAATGTGCTGTTGGGATGGAACAGGAGATGACGAGGATGAAATGCATTTTGATTGTAGGCTGAAAAAAAGAAATCTTTGATACGTTGGAGAGGAGAAGATTGGAAGAGTTGAAGGATTGGAGATATGGGATATGAAGTGCTTTGTTCTATGAGTGAGGGATGTTTCTAACACCAACTAATTTATTTTCATACTGGGTGCTGAGTTATTAACCATTATACTTGATCCAATGCCACATTACAAAATATTATGCCCTGCACCAAGAAAGAAGAATTGTAGATAAAGCAAAATAATATGATCAAAGTGCATATATTTTACATATAACTAATTCAAAGTTTAGCTTTTTTTTTATTGGTATTCGTACATTGAAAGTAGCTTCCTCTCCATCACATTTAAAAAGCTATGCCATTGGGTATTAAATACAGAAAGAAAGGCAAATTCTCTCCCATTCAATTCCTATTCTCTGAACAATAATTAATCATCATTTTTATCATTCATCGTAATAAAAAGATACTATGTTTTTAACCTCTCTTGCGCGAGCATCCCCCAATGATGAACAAATTAAACTCTCTGATCACTCCCTTCCTCATTTGTCTTCTTAATGTTGTTCTTAACTTTACATTTTTATTTGCGGATTAAATTTTTCAATACATTTAAATTTGCAATCTTTATTTCATGAGTTGTTCATCATCATTCACTCTTAATCTTCCAAAATCCATAGCTTCAACAAGTAATGCAAAAAACTTAAAAATTTTTTTTTTAAAAAAAAAAAAAAAAAAAAAAAAAAAAGGATCCGATTTTGTTTTTTCGTCTAATTCGAAATACTCACTCAGAGCTAACAACAAACACCTTACCTACACTATATAAACAAACAAACAAAGCCATTTTTCTCAAATTCCACAAACTTCAAAATCAGCCAGAATCAATAAAAAAGGAACCTTGAAGACACCATTCTTTCGAAATCGTCACGCAGCTCGAGCCACCACAGAGTCGTCCCAGGAATGCAATGCAAAGCTCTGTTTCTGATCTCTGTGTAGTCTAAAGTGCTTGAGATGGTTCTCAAAAAATAAAAGTGCTTGAGATGGTTCGGGCTTTATTAATGTTAATAAGTGACAAGAATTGAGTGGGCTGGGTTTGAATAGCAAAGAATTTATAAAACTGGGTTGCTTCAGATTAAAATTTTGATTGAAACGGACATTCAACCCAACCCAAATACTTTAGGCCCAACAGCAATCTCTTAGTACATGGATTATTGTTTCTAGCTCTCCAAATCTGGGGCAAAGCTTTAGTATACAGAACTAGGGTCTTGGTTAAGGATTGGGTCCAATGCCCAGTTGAATTGGACCCATAAAAATTGTGATACATGTTCAAAAGTACTCTAATTTAATGTTCATTGCTCAATTGCATTGAATTCATCAGAATTGTGACACGTGTATAAACAAGGCCCAAGCCAAGTCTCAGGTTTGGTGAACAAAGATAAAACTTTTAGTTTGAATCTTATTGGGAATGAATTTTCATATAATGTAAATATATTTTATTAGGGACACTTTTTTCCTTTTTCTTTTTTAATTTGGGACATTCTTTAATATGTTGCATTATCCATTGCAAAATTGTCTTTGCCTCAACTTTTTTTTTATTTTAGTATATATTTAAAAATGAGAAGTGCTACGTTAACAACATTTTCACAACAAATCATGGGTGGTTAGTCGTTATTAGTTCAAATTTGAATTTCGCACTAAGATTACTTTTTTAAGCCAACAATAACAACTAGTAACAACCTGCCACTTAGGATTTGTTGTAAAAATGTTGTAGACATATCATTTCTCTTTAAAAATAGGTCTATGTCTCAACTTTGGTCAACTTTAATCTCATAGGATTAACTGTAATAATTTATATTTCTTTTTGGGTTGAGAAACTTATATTTCATTCTATAAGAACATTTCAAGTGTTAATAAATTTATATTTCATATTATCATACACTTAAAAGCACCAACGAGGTAGATAAAGTGAGTGCTCACAAATAGTTGGAAGAAATCATGTTTAAAGGAAGAAAGATAGAAAATGTAGCACACCATGATTGAGATTGACTATTTTAGTTTTGATAGGCCAAAAATGTATTGACCCCTTGTGATATATTAATTGATTAATTAGTCAAGTTTATTAATTAATCAAATTAACATGCAAAGCACTTGGTAGTACAAACAAATCACCAATTATCTAAAGTATGTAATGAAAAATAAATTGACATGGTGATTTGTTTACGAATTGGAAAAACCTACATGGCAAAAACCCCACCGGGTGATTTTAAGGTCACCACTCTCGAGAATCCACTATTATCAAAACAAATGGTTACAAGTAAAGAAATCTCAGTACCTTATACCAACCTACAGTTGAACCCTTACCCCAATAATCAATTGGACTTATTTTGTAATTACAATTTCTCATTTTCAATGCACAGCTCCCAGTATGTGACTAACCAATTACGTGAATTCTAGTACGCGACTTAATCACCAACTTGAGAAGGATGTTGGCTGCAAAGTTCTTCAGTTCATCATACAATGAAGATCATGAAACTCCTTGGTCACAAAACCCTACAGTGTATAAACACAGCAGCTTCTTCAAGAGAAAGATGAACTAGGGCAAATTCTGTCTCCGGTCACAATTTGCATGAATAAGACTTTGCTATACACTTGTGCAACTGTGGAACCTTTGACGGCCCTTAAAATAATCCTTATATATGTTTAGGGTTGTGAGAAAAGAAAACCTAAACATACACTCATGGATTTAATGAAAAACTGATATGAAAAACTGAGTTTCATAAGCCTCGATAGATAGCCATATATTGAGCTAGCTATTGAGCCACGGGCTTTAGCAGCTTTTAAACCTCGATAAATGCTAGCTGTCGAACTTTAAAATTCAGCACTTCCTCACATGATTCTTAGATAGACTTGCATGAATTAAACACCTGAACTTGAAATTTTATTCCTTGAAATATTAAACACATTTTACATCTACCTAATTATAAGTAAAGTGCGTTTTGTCAAAAGATTAGCCAATTACATAAAATATTGACATATGTTTTTAACATTAAATCACATATGTCCTAACAAGCTTTATTAATGCTCTACTTTTGTAAAGCAACCATGATTGAATAAAGTTTAATTACAAAACTAGTTGTAGCCTAAAACTACAACCTTACTCAATAAAATAAAAATTACTCTATATTTTGAAAATTCAACTGTTGAATTACATATTCTTTACACTCTTAATACGCATGTTAAATTTTGTGTCAATCAGATATTATTTACTATATGATCTATAAACTTATATTTTATTCATAATTTCAAACTATAAAAACTTTCAATTTAACAATTTGTTGATGATATAGCTATTGATCTTTAATATTTTAGAAATTTTGCAAGTATGAAAGATATAAGAAGAAGATGTAATTCAATGGTGAATTTGTCAAAATTCACCTCCAATAAAAAGATATTGAGTAAAGTTGTAACATGAGACTACAACCAATTTTGTAGCTAAACTTTGTCTTTTTTTTTTTTTCCTTTTTTTTTCTTTTTTTCCTGAATAACCTTGATTAGTTTACTTTTTTTTTTTTTTTTTTGGTAGGATCTAGGAAGCTTCTTTTGTAGCTAAACTTTGTCTTTTTTTTTTTTTCCTTTTTTTTTCTTTTTTTCCTGAATAACCTTGATTAGTTTACTTTTTTTTTTTTTTTTCCGGTAGGATCTAGGAAGCTTCAAACATCAATTCATTTAAACAGTACATATACAAAACCTTTACCTTTGCAAAAAATTTATATAATGTAATATATTAAAGTAAAAGTTGAATAAAATTTAAATTAGATTTTAATTACACTATAATTTTATACCAATTGTCATCTCAAATTATATGTCAAATGCTTTCAATTTTATGTTAAGTTTCTTTGAAATTCAAACTCCTTTTAGTTCATTTAAAAGTATTTTCACGCTACTTCTAATCGATTTTAAACTATTATAATTTCAAAATTTATTATTAATGTCAAGTATAAATTATAGTTCTAAAAAAATTAACTATTCATTTTAAATTATTTTTGATAGGGTCAATTTTTTCCGACTTTACTTTTGTATTGTTCGCCCATTAGGACAAGATCGATGGTCCCACCAGACAACCATCCGCATAACCGACAAATGGGAACCTTGTCCCGATAGACGAAAATGAGTTCATACCGACGAGTAGGTGTAAGCTCATACCGACGGATGGGAATGTGTTTATGTCGATGAGTAAGGGTAGGCTCATACCAACAAACAAGAATAGGTTCGTGTCGACGGATGATACAATGCACCAATGATTGGAGGAGAATAGGTCCCACTAGCCTTTATGTGCTCCCCACTCTCAAAGCCATACATGGAAATAGCTTGTGCATCAACCTATATCGCCCTTACATGGAAATAACTTGCACACCATGCACAAAGACGCTACTACACGTTCATGTCTTCCCTATATGGGAAGAGGAGCCCTAAGATCTCAAAGCCTTAACTCCAAATCTTCCCTATAAGGGAAGCCCCTGCGTTCAAGGGATCTAGGTCGGCTCTACGCCACTATATAAGCACAAAGTCTCCTCTCCTTTAAGGTGTGCAAAAATTCTCCTAGCTCATGTGTCCTTGAGTTGTTGGAAATTCTTTTATCACTGTCTTAACCTTCGAAGGGTTTTTGGCCAAAACCTAGGAACGAACCTAGGATTTCAAGCTGGGGGGGGGGGGCGAGAGATAAGCGAAAAAAAAAATTCAAATACACATTCATATAGTATTAAAAAACTATCAACCAAGACAAATACACAAAAATCATTGTTTCTTAATATATTAAGATACAATCATCTACCAACAAAAACAAATTGTTTCCTAACTTTACCATTTTTTTTTTCTATCACTTGTCCCTATTATTGCCCAACTACCAGTCAACAAACAATCAAATGCTACACTAATATATTCTCTCTCTCTCTCTCTCTCTCTCTCTCTCTTTCTCTTTAATATAGGAGAGAGAGTCACAAACATAGAGTGACAGAGAGTCACAAAGCCAAAAAAAAAAAAAAACACCACGGGCATACATTCAATTCACAATCACTAACATCAGTTCATCACTATTAGTCAAAATACAAACACCACAAGTCCACAAGCACAAATTGTTAGATTTTGAGATTCACAAATAATCAAACATTATATAGGTTTTGAAGGATAGATTAAATACTTCTGAACTGTGAAGGCTAGATTAATGAAGTTAGGCTAGGTAGATCGAGCAACCGGCGGCAAGATGGGTCTCGCATCGGCATAATGGCGTTGGTGAGTGGTCGTTTGGGTATGTGACAACTGACAGGGATTGGGATGGGTTTGAGAGATGGGTCTCGCATGATGGCAGCGTGGGCAGCGAGATGGGTCTCTCTCTCGTGGTGGAAACGTCACTGTGTGAGTGGCGGCAAGATGGGTCTCTCTTGCCTCTTAGTTTCTCTCTATACTACTCTCTACTCTCTATGTCTGTCTCGCCTCTCACTCTCTATCTCACCTCTGACTTTCTCTTCTTTATTTTCATTCGTTTTTCCATTTGCTTTTGGACTATTGGGCTTACTTTTTTTTTTTAGATTTACATGGGCTTTGGGGCTAGCCGGCTGGGATCAGTGGGATGGTTCATGATTTTTGGAGGGGGGCCTGAGCTAAAAAGTAAAGGGGGGCCCAAGTCTTTTTTTTTTTTTTTTTTGGCCCGAGCCACCTAGGCCCCCACTTATGCTAAAAAGTAAAGGGGGGCCCAAGTCTTTTTTTTTTTTTTTTTTGGCCCGAGCCACCTAGGCCCCCACTTAGGTCCGTCCCTACCAACACCCCACCGGTGCTCTCTGTAGGTTCTTTACCTCTCAATTTGGCAATTATATTTGACAGTCATAGGATCTTGACTTATTATAAGTTTAATTATAAGTATGAACCCATTATTAGGGCTAGGTGAGTTTTTTCCTCATTGCATTTGCAAGGGTGTTTCCCTTTTGACAAGTCTCCAATAGTCATAACTTGTCTTCACAGAAAAATCGAAGGAACTATTTGGCTTCTAGCAACCAAAGTCTTTGCTTTATATGACCACCAATTAATCTACTAGGTCCCTATCAGTATTTTATTTTCCAAGTCCTCTAATAGGATTTTTGGGGCAAAGCTTTAATGTATAGGACTAGGGTCTAGGGGTGTCTAGTTGCATTGCACTCATTAGTATGGTGACACATATTCAAAAGTGTTTTGGTTTAATGTTCACTGTTCAATTGAATTCAACCCATTAGAATGGTGACACATGGGTCTAGGGGTGTCCAATTGCATTGCACTCATTAGGATGGTGACACATATTCAAAAGTGTTCTGGTATGATGTTCACCATTCAATTGAATTGAACCCATCAGAATGGTGACACGTGTATAAACAGGACCCAAACCAAATTTGAAGTTTGGTTGATAAAGATAAAACTTTTATTTTGAATCTTATCAAGAACGAATTTTCATATAAAGTAAATATATTTTATTAGGGACAATTATTTATTTATTTATGAGGGACACTCTTTAATCCATTGCAAAATTGTCTATGCCTCAACTGTTTTTTATATATATTTAAAAAATAGGTCTATGCCTCAACTTTGGTCAACTTTAATCTCATGGGATTAATAGTAATAATTTATATAAATATATATATATATATATATATTTGGGTTGAGAAACTTATATTTCATGTTATCAAACAAATTTTTTTAAAAAGTTTTTGGGATTAATAGTAATAATTTATATAAATATATATATATATATATATATTTGGGTTGAGAAACTTATATTTCATGTTATCAAACAAATTTTTTTAAAAAGTTTTAACTTATGGCGACCGCTCATGGTAATACTCTTTATTATTAGATCAAGATACCAAGTGCTTTTTGGTATAGATATAGATTAAATCTCAAATTTCTTATTCAACCATAAAATTTTTTACCAGTTACACTAACTGGAATCTACGGTTATCAGACAATTAAAAGCACCAAGATAAAGTGAGTGCTCACAAATAGTGGGAAGAAATCATGTTTATAGGAAGAAGGATAGAAAATGCAGCACACCATGATTGAGAATTGAGATTGACTGCTTTAGCAACCTTTATTAATGCTTTACTTTTGTAAAGCTACCAAGATTAAGTTGCTTTTTTTTTTCCCCTGCATAACCATGATTAAGTTGCTTTTTTTTTTAAGTTGCTTTTTTTTTTTTCCTGCATAACCATGATTAAGTTACTTTTTCTTTCGGTAGGAACTAGGAAACTTTAAACATCAATTCATTCAAACAGTACATATACAGGACCTTTACCTTTGCAAACTCTATTCTGTTTTATATTAATAAATCCTTCCTTATGCCAAAAAAAAAAAAAAAAAACAGTACATATACAGGACCTTTACCTTTGCAAAAAATTTATATAATGTAATATATTAAAGTGAAAGTTGAATAAAATTTCAATTAGATTTTAATTACACTATAATTTTATACTAATTGTCATCTCAAATTATATTTCAAATGCTTTCAATTTTATGTTAAATGTCTTTGAAATTGAAATTACTTTTAGTTCATCTAAAACTAAAAGTATTTTCAACTCATTTGACACTACTTCTAACCGATTTTAAATTAATATAATTTTGAAATTTATTATTAATGTCAAGTATAAATTACAATTAAAAATTTTTCATGTTCTAAAAAAAGTAATTGTTCATTTTAAATATTTTCATAAGAACTCAATTAATTGTATCACAATAACAAAATTTACTTCAAAAATTATAAACTAAGTATATAAATAGGCTCATTCTCAAAAAAAAAAAAAGTATATAAATAGGCTAACAATCTGCCTTCTTTAATAACTAAAAATTGATCAATCAACAATGAACAATTTGCGTACTCTTTGAAATGTTATCATTACAAGATTTTTCAAGAGTCGCTAAAAAATAAAAAATAAATAATGATAGCGTTAAACTTAAGTGTCGTACACCCTTTTCCTTCCTTATTCCCCCCCCCCCCNTCCCTGAAGAAGCTAAAGCCTTTTGCTTAGATACCATTGAAGAGGATATCTCGATATTGGAAAGGAGCTTCCAGGGGCACATCAACGTATAGGTTTTTGCCACAACGATTTGCAATATGATGATTGACGAAGTGACAAATTCAATAACCATCATTGTAAGTTCCTCTTTGCCGATTATCTAAATTTATGGTTCTTTGGCAAAATCAGAATTTCTGGGTGACAAAACCATGTTTTGGATTTTTCGTAAAACCTCTACTGTCAAGATTAAACTTTACAATTGTTTGGTCTACTCAGTGGAATGTAGCGCGTAGGAGATTTGATATACCTTACAGTGTCGATCTCTTCATACCCTAACTTTTGTTCCCTAAATTTGTTAGTTCATGGTAGAAAGAATGAGAGATTTCATACACCTTGTAATTCTGAATTCTGCATTTCTTTTCCAACTTTACTTTGAGATACCTCATTAACTTTTATAGGTTTTCAAGGTTAGTAGATATAACGGAAGTGAATTTAAGAATAAATGTTAATGGGGGTAATCAGTTTAGGGAAAGTGGTCAGGTTAGTATTAGCAGCTGCTTGGAAAGATCATTTTCAGTTGTTAAATTTTATGGTTATTGTTATTATTTTCTTATATGCATTATATGCAATTTTTGATCCAACCCTGCTGATGAAAAAGAGTGCAATTATGTCTGTAAATTATTGTAGCAATTGTCGTTATGAACCTCATATTCATAGGTCTGGCTATCTGTTACCTGTATGATGTATGAGTTTAGAGTGGTTCTGTTTTCCCATACAATAAATATGCCTAGAACAAATCATATGGAACTATTTTTTTTGTATAAGTCTAAATCATATTGAACTTTGACACAAAAATTCGGAAATGTATGGATTACATTGAGAAAGTTTTGCCACTTGTTTTGATTGGTTTGAAAATCTTGAGTCTTATTGCATCCTTTGTCCTCTTTTTCCTTTCTTTTACTTCCTTTTATCCCCTCTCCCCTTTTCTCCTTAATTGTAATTCTATGATACCCCCAAACTAAAAGATCAAAAACCAAAAATTGTGAAAGTTATGGGATCTGAAGAGGATACTTTGATATTCTTAACTAAATATATGATCATGAGTAATAAAACCATGTCATGCCTGGTAGTGGGATTTTCTGGATGGAATCCACTAACTTTCATGGTTTTTATGGATGGAATCCACAAATTTGCATGCAACTGCTAGTCCTGCCTGCATACATCTGGGTTGTTTTCTCAGTAATTTGTTTATATACCAAAATAAAAAATAAAAAACAGATTGTCATCTTTATATGTGAATGTTATGAGAACATCTTGTTTGATATGAATTGAAATATCTGATTTTACCCTTCACACATAATTACTTCCCCGTGAACGCGCAAAGATATTATATGATATAATCAGCTATCATTAATTGTAATTCCATCATTACCAGGATTATGAGTATGCAAGTTACAATGCTGTTGCATTTGACATAGCAAATCATTTTTGTGAGATGGCTGCTGACTATCACACGGAAACTCCTTTTATTCTGGACTTCAGTAAATATCCCGGTGCGTGGCTTGCTGAGGGTTTTTGTTTTTGTTTTTTGTTTTTTTTTTTTAAACATCTTTCTTTGCTTTTATTTCCTCTGATTGAAAAGGAATGCTTTTTGCCTCCACCAGGTTTGGAGGATCGTCAAAGATTTGTTCGTATATATTTGAGCTCTTCTGGCAATAAAACTTTTATCCTTCATTTTTATTTGCACAAGTAATTTTTGCCATGTGTCTCTCTTTTTTCTATTTTTTTTTTTTATGAATTTCACATGAATGATCACTATTGTTGCTGCAATTAGTGTTCATTTCTGTTGATAGGAAAACCCAATATTGTTGCTGTATATTTTCCTTTGAATTCTCATATTTCATTGGCTTAAATATGTCAAGAGCCTTGTAGTAGCTCAACTGACACCTCTTGGCGTTTCCAATAGAGACGTCAAGGATTCAAATCCCTCTTTCCCCAACTATTTAATCATTCAAAAAAATAAAACAGAGCTTAAATATAATGTAATTGTTGAACAATCTAAATCATGTAACCAAGTTGTGTTAGTGGCTAGAATTATACTTCACCTGAGAATTTGCATTTTGCTTTCATCATCCTCTGATCTGAATCTCTAAATGCAGGTGATGAACCTAGTGATATTGAAGTCAAGCAGTTACTTCAAGATGTTGAGAAGTATACTCTTGCAAGCCATCTGGTTTGGGGCTTATGGGGAATAATATCAGTACTTCTAACCTTCTCATCTTAGCTTTCATGATTAGAACTTGAACACTAAAATCCTACTAGAATGTCTCAGGATGACCAAGCCAATATTTTTACAAGGAAGTTTCCTATGGTTGCTGAATACAGAGTTTGACTTACCTCTTGGATATCTGTACAGATTATTACTTAATTTAACATTTTTTTTCCTTCTTCTATAAACATCCTTTTAAATGCTTCATCAAACATTTCTATTCTTCTATTTCATTCAAACAACAACACCCCCCCCCAAAAAAAAAAAACACCCCAACTCCAGTTTTTCAAAACATTAATGGCATTTCTAGCCTCATACATATAACTCACCGGGTGCCTCATCAGGGACATGCCATTAACTGGCTTAAATAGAAGCTATTCTGTGTCTAGTTTTAGCTTTTATGCTTGGTTTTGGTTTCAACCAAGTTGATCTCCTACCACAGTAACTTTTTCTAGTTTTCAAAACATTATTTTATTGGCAGTCTAGCCTCATATAGCTGATCACCTCACCATTAAAGGGTTTACAATATAAGCTTTTATTTTATTTTATTTATTTATTTATTTATTTATTATATACTTGGTTTTAACATCTACCTAGCTGCTCTCCTACCTTGTACCTAGTAGGCATGTTATGGGAAATTGGTAGGAAATAAATTTTTTTATGCATTCATTTTCTGCAAGCTCATTAGTTTTATCTTTTGATATCTTGTTCAGGAACATGTGAATGAAATCGACTTCGACTACATGGAATATGCAAGGCAAAGGTTTCAACAATATTGGTTAAGGAAGCCTGAACTATTAGAGATGGAGGTAAAACCCCTCTTTTGCAGCACTTTTCCTCTGTTTAGTTTTGCTCTTTTTTAATAAAGTATTATTAGGCACCCAAAAAAAAAAAGATAGAATTATTGTGGATAAATTTCATTAAGCCATCTCCCATAAATTTTATGATACTCATAGCTAACTTAACAATAGAAAAATAAGACAAGTGAATGAGGGTTGGTGGATTCTTTACTACAAAAAGGTATTGAAAATTTATTAGACAGGACCGCTTATAACACAGAGAAAGTAAGTTAGCAAATGCAATATTAAAGAGTGCTTTATTGAAATTTAATGATGTAAACAGCCAACAGCTGCATTAAGAAGTATCAGTCAATTGAGAACATGAGAACATGATCCAATCAAAGATTATCAATGATGAAATTAACAGAACTTGAGAACATGAGTCTTTAGGACTTACAATTGGTAGCAGATGATGTGCAATTGTTCAAAAACCACTCTATCTTTCATTTCCACTGCCAAGTGCCAACCAGTATCATATGCTTCAGAGTGATGGTGATTTCACCTTCAAAATGAGTTAATTTCATTAGCATATCATCTCTTATTAGCTAAAAAGCCCTTTTTCTTGGACTGAATTGCTATGATAGAGAATACTATTAATATGGGCATTTACAACACAAGAAATGTGATCTCTCATTTTAGTTTGTAATTTTCGAAATCAAAATTAATATGAAAGGACAATCGAAATATCTTTAAAAATGCTGGATTATAAAAAATTAGTCCAATGTCTCTTTCTGTTAATGAATATTCAAGATAGATCTGGGTTGCTACTATATGTTTCTTTTAACCTTGTCTATGTTTTATATTTCTTTATTCAGAGGTTTTTTACTTCTAATTATTTTGCTACTATATGTTTCATTTAACCTTGTCTATGTTATATATTTCTTTATTCAGAGTTTTTTTACTTCTAATTATTTCTGGTTCAATGTGTGCTCTTCAACCGGTGTAAATTGTTTAAAAGGCAAGATAGTAATAAGGAAGTGCATACATAAAATAATGCTGAAGATCTCTACTTACATTCCCAAGAAGTACCTTCCTCAAACTATCTTTAACTCTTGAACCTCTAACTTGGAATATATGAAAAAACCTTCATTTCCCATTTAGGTAAAGCAGAATTGGTAAATAACAAACAAGCTAATGCAGCCTTTACTTTTACTCACATTCACTAAGTTGAAAATTCTTTGTCTTACACTTCATCTATATCTCAATAGCTAAAATTAATTCAAATCTCAACAATCTGCTGTAAAAGGTAATTTACTTGGAACATGTTCTGTCTTGCTAACCATGATGTTTCTTGACACCAACTAAGAAGCAATGAGTTCCATGATGAAAAATCAGGAGCAATATCCTTTTCTAACATTTGTGACAAGAGCCCAAAAGCCTTTTGAAAATCCCCCTTCCTACAAAGAGCATCAACCAAGGGATTATGACTTCCTATGTCAAGTTTGCAACCCCTCACAACCATGTCATCAATGAGCTTCAAAGCACTACTGACCTGTCCTTGCCTGCAGACCCCACTAATCAGAGCATTGAATGTTGGTGCAAGTGGATAATAACCACGACCAACAATCTCATTCATCAGCTCAAATGCTTCACGCATATACCCTCCTTCACAGAATCCATGGATTAAATGGTCATAAACAAGAACATTTGGAACTCTCCCTTCTCCAAGTATCTGACCAAAAACCTTCTTTGCATCCTCAATAGCACCCTCTTCACAAAGACTTAAAATTCTCCAGCTCCTATCAACTGCTCTAGGGAATAACTTCCCCATCTGGGTCAAAAATATGAGTGCTTCATCTAACTGATTCTCCTTATACAGACCATATAACACACTATCATAAGGGCTTAAACGACCCCTAGATCCCTCCTTACTCTCCTCCATTATTTCCAAAATCTTAAACCCATCTTCCATCCTCCCTCCTGAACAAAACCCTTTAATTAATGTATCATATGTAACAAAATTCCAATTAATTCCATCTGTTTTCATGTCATTACACAGATCAAGAGCCAAATCCAACATTTCAGACTCACAACAACCAGAGATCAATATATTGTGTGTCCACATTTGGAAGGCAGCCCTTCCTCTCCATCTCCTTCAAAAGGCAATGCTCAACCTTCACCTTCCCTCATCTACAAAAACCCTTTATCAAAGTGCTATAAGCCACAACATCCACCAAACTTCCCTTACTCTCCAATCTGTTCAAAACGTCAACAGCCTCAGTTACACGACCAACATTCCAGAGAACTTCCAGCACCTTAGTCCCTGTTACAACATCAGGCACAAACCCCAGATTGAAGCACTTCTCTAATAGAACAAGAGCTTGAACCAAATTATCTTCTTTACAATACGCAGATATTAAGATATTAAAAGTCACATCATTAGGCTCCTCCATCTCATTCATCAAGCTCCTTGCTCTCTCAACTTTCCCATTCCTGCAAATTGCACGAAGTAATGTGTTATAAATCACAGTATTTGGTATGATTTCCCTAGACTTCATCACTTGCAACAGTTTGTAACCATCACCAATCCTATTAGTGAAGCAAAGCCCCTTCATTAAGATCCCGAAAGCATATTCATCACCTTCAACACCGCTCCCCATCATCTTCTTCCTATAAAACTCTCAAGCCAAATCAATATCTTCCTCAACAAGAACATCAAGTACTGAATTTGAAAATCCTCAAAGAAGGTTTCTTTCCAAACTGAGTAACCTAGTCAACCGCTTTGATCACCCTCTTAACCATACGTGCCCGCCCTAGACCACGGACGATTGTGATGAAAATGTCTTCATCAGGGGGTGACCCGATTGCATTGGGAATTTCTTGAAGTAATTCCTTTACTATATCGAACTGGCGGAAAGCACAGAGCTTGTGGATCAATGCACGGTAGGTGGATTGAGAGTGGGTAAAATTGGGGAGTTTGGAAGCCCATTTGAAGGTTTGAAGGGCTTGGGAGAATGACTTTTGGTCTAGTATTAAATGGGCAATGTGCTGTTGGGATGGAACAGGAGATGATGAGGATGAAATGCATTTTGATTGCAGGCTGCAAAAAAGAAATCTCTGATAAGTTAGTGAGCGGAATATTGGAAGTGTTGAAGGGTTGGAGATTTGGGGCATGAAGTGCTTTGTTTCCAACACCAACTAATTTATTTTCATACTGGGTGCTGAGTTATTAACCATTATACTTGATCCAATGCCACATCGCAAAATCTTATGCCTTGCATCAAGAAAGAAGAATTGTAGATAAAGCAAAACAGTATGCTCAAAGTGCTTATTTACACATATGTAATTCAAAGTTTAGCTTTTCTAAATTGGTATTTGTATATTGAAAGTATCTTTCCTCTCCAACACATTTAAGAGGCTGTGCCATTGGGTATGAAATACAGAAAGAAAGTCAAACTCTCTCCTATTCTATTTTCTGAACTGTAATTAATCATCATTTTTATCATTCATATAATAAAAATACTATGTTTTTAACCTCTCTTGCACAAGCATCCCCCAATAATGAACAAATTAAACCCTCTACTCTTTTCCTCATTTGTCTTCTTAATGTTGTTTCTAACTTCACATTTTTATAAGTGGTTTTAATTTTTCAATACATTTAAATTTGCAATCTTTATTTCATGAGTTGTTCATCACCTTTCACTCTTAATCACCCATAATCCACAGCTTCAACAAGTAATGAAAAAAAAAATACAATCTAAAAATGTTTTTTGGTCCTATTTTGTTTTTTCTTCTAATTAGAAATCCTCACTTAGAACTAACAACAAACAACTTACCTACACTATATAAACAACCAAACCAACCTATTTTTCTCAAAATCCCCAAACTCCAAAATCAGCCAGAATCAATAAAAAAGGAACCTTGAAGATACCATTCATTCGAAATCGTCACGCAGCTCAAGCCACCACAGCGTTGTCCCAGGAATGCAATCTAAAGCTCTGTTTCTGATCTCTGTGTAGTATAATAAAGCATAAAGTGCTTGAGATGGTTTGGGCTTTGTTAATGTTAAGTTGACGCTGACGAATGCTCTTGGTCATCGATTAATAATATAGTTAAAGGAAGTTTTTATAAGAAAAAATAATCAATTAATATTTTGATAGTTTTTTTTTTTAATTAAATAAATGTCAAAATTTTCTTAAAATAAATTGTTAAATAATGTACTAAGAGCACTTGTTAGTATTTTCTTAATGTTAATGTGGATTAATGACAAGAATAGAGTGGGCTAGGTTTGAATTAGATATGGCAAAACGGGTCAGAATTTTTTGACCTGACCCAACTCGAAAGATACTTGATTCGAACCCAATTTTTTTGATCCGAAGCAAAAACGGGTTGACCCGTGACTTGACCTATGTTTTTTGCGGTTCAAGCCAACCCAACCCGAATCAAAACCATTTTTTAAAACTTTTTTTGGGGTAAAAAAAATAAAATTAAGATAATATTGGTTTAATTGTTTGTTGTGAGTTTTAAGGAAACAACTGAGACATTTATATAACTATATGCAAATTAATTGAAAAATGAATTATTGAGCATTTTGTAATGAGTAAAGATTTTTAGATATTAAATAGCAAAATACATGCCAAGATAATCTAGTTATGATATAGTTAAAAATATAGATTTAAAATTGTAGACATATATGAAAAACATTCACAAGTGTGAAAATAGTGAAGCTAAAGCATCAAATTAACATAAATTATGAATGCTTAGACCTATTTTTTAACAATTTATGTTCAAAATAAATGGCTTTTCAAAATAAATTATGATATTTCCTAGAGTGTGTGTTGCTTAACAATAATATAATATTCATAAAAGAGACCATGAAATAAATAATCAAACTTTAATATATATTTCAAATTGAAATAGAGTGCCAACCACAATTGACAATAGATTATAAATTTCTTATATGTTTTTATTCTTTGTCAAATAAATTATTCAATAAGTCATTTGTAATTTTTTTTTTTTTTTTTTAACTTTAGGATGTTGATATTGTGTAGAAATAAAACTTTTGTAATTTTTTTACATATTTTTGTGTTATTTTGTTTTAGATAGCAATGTTAGGATTTGTATAATTTTAAAATTATTGAATAAGTATTAATAAGTGTAATTCATTCTTGATATAAGTAGTCAATTCAAAGTAATGCATTTTACATCAAGTAATCTGTTGCATGATTTTCTAAATGACAAATACATATTGTTTTCTTTTAAAAAAAAAAATTCATGTAAAAAATACGAGTCAACCTGACCTAACTCGGCCCGCCCCGCAACCCGATTGACCCAACCTGAACTGACCCAACCCACCTTGCCCATTTTGCCATGTCTAGTTTGTATAACAAAGAATTTATAAACTCTTTCAAATGAACAATTTGCATACTCTTTCAAATGTTATCATTACAAGATTTTTCAAGAATCAGTAAAAAAATAAAAATGATAGCGTTAAACTTAAATGTTGTACCCCCTTTTTCTTACTTATTTTACACCCCCCCCCCCCCCTTCTCACTCACACACAGACACTCACAAAACTCTCTAGGACATCCTAGGCTCAATTCCTCCAAGATTTCAAGGTAAAATCCTAAGTCCTTTTATTTTCATCGAATTTGTTAGTTTTTATTATAATTGATGGATGTCATTGAGATTATGAGTGATTTTGGGTGTTGGTAGATTTTTATGACAAATGGTTAAGGGTCTTCACAAAAGGTGGTCCTTTGAGGTTTCTGAATAATTCAAATTTGGGTTTGGATTCCTAACATTTAATAGTTGATAAATCTAATTTTAGTTACTATTGAGTTTATTTGGGCAAGTTGAGGGTTTGATGGCTTATTGTCTTGAATGATGTTGTGATACTAATTGTTTTAATGGATCAAAGGAACGACCTTTCAAAAGACCAAAATTCTCAATTTCTAAAGGAATTTTGGGGATTTCAGAAAATTGTTTAATGTAATGTTTATGGCTTAATCGTGGACCCATTGATTTTAGACACATTTGGATGGGATTGATTTAAAGATGGGCTTCATAAGCGTAACACACGAGACTTTTGTCTAACCATGTATAATTGATGTCCTAATAAGATTTCAAAAAACTTTTGGGTTAAGTTGGTGGTGGCCTTGTTTCAATAAGAGAGTGATCTCAAAAGAAGTTGATAGAACTATGCCAAATTCTAAGGCTTAGGCTAGCCTAAATCAATCACTTTTCTCGAATTTACAGTTCATTAACCAAACATAGCTTGAATAAGGTGAAACACTACTTGATTTTTGCAATCTTTTTTACACGACTAATTACACAACACTTGAGTCTTTATGACACGGTTTATATCATGACACATAAGCTTGTGTAACACGGTATTCATATCCAACATCTAGTTCTTGCAGTCTTCATGACATAACTAGTAGTACAACACCTAAATTTTTATGAAACGTTAGTTATCATGGTACTTTATAAGATTGGGATCTCTTTTGAATGGAATTCTTATGGAGATTTCCTTGGTGTTGGGTGGGAAATCTTTGAAATGGATTTTCTTAGAAAAAAAAATTTATACAAGTTCCTTTGGTCTATGGCCTTCTCATGCACTAAACCTTTAACTATAACTCTCTATAGATACTTAAGTCATATCTTGTTTTAAGCCACAATTTTCTTGGACGCCTTTAGCAGTTAATAGTACTAATTATATCTTATCAAAAAAAAAAAAAATAGTACTAATTATATTAATAGTAATTACTAAGCAGCTACACATTTAGAATGCACGGCAACGGTGGTGGCAAAGGAGGAGGAAGTGTTGGCAGTGAATGTGGCAAAGATGTTGTGGCACTGGCGGTGGTGCAGCCAAAAGTGGTGGGGGTGGCTCTGTGGGCAGTGGCAGTGGTGGCAGGATGGTTGTTCCAGGGAGTGGAGGAGGATCACACATTTCAAGGGACTCTTTTCAAAGTAATCCCCAAATTTATTTTGATGGACTGCATGTTGGTCAAAAGGGAAAAAAATAATGATGTTCTTGTTAGGAACTACATGTGAAACTATCTTATTAATTCTGCTTTATGGATATTATATATAATATACGATTGAATAAAGTTAAAGTTCATAATGTGCTTGGTAGACATATGAATCATGTGCTTGGGTAGATAGCCTTCTTAGACTGTGTGATGAAAGTAGTAATGTGTGTTGTGTAATATATGGTTTTTGTTAATAAAATAGTTTTAATGTCCTACTTGCTTTTGTTTCTATTTTACATTATTATTTCTTCAATCTAGATAGTTACTCGTAATAAAGATTACAAGTGTAAACAATTGAACAATTGACCTAGCATGAGTAAATGTTGAACAATTGAAGTATTAAACCATATCAAAGGATTGCACATCTGAATATAATAATAGTAATACTTGCAGAGTACAAAATGAAGCATGACTCAAAACTTTATTTGACATTGTAAATGATTTTTATACACAAAAAATGGGTACTATCTACTTTGACAAATGTACAAGTGCATTGAGCTTTTTCATTTAGTTTTCTTCTTATTTTGTTAGTATATAACTTTATAAAACCTTACTCTTTTTTTTCTTTTTCTTTTTTTTCTTTTTTAAAGTATAACTATATTTTAGTCCAATTAGGAAAAACTTAAATAAGATAATATCAAACAAACACTAAGTTAATAATATAGAACTTATGCGGATTAAATTATCAACTTCACATATATGCTAAATAGCTCCTTCTGTGACTTTGTCATCCATGAGCTAATGTCCTACACAGGGACATAAAATTGGCAAAATAAGATTGGAGTGATTAGATTGAAATGAGTTGATGCAAGTGTAACTTATCAATAAATAAAATAAAAATATTGAAATAGAAATATATTCTTGAATATGGTTGGTTTAAAATTAAGGTAAGTTTAGTCATTTTTGTAAAATCACTAGTCAATTTGTGAATCTTGAAGAGGTTAATGGTTAGGATTTTCTCATTGGGCGAGCAAACCCCCTTGTCCCCATGAAAACTCTTCATTACTTACAGCATGTAAAAAAAGGCACATTGGCCTTTCCTATTCTCTTCCAACATTTAAATTTCCTTAATGAATGACTGTGTCAACATTGGTTTAGATTCACACTCGTAATTGGTTTATAGTATGGTATAGTTTCATTTAGATGCTAGTTACCTTACATATTTATATCCATGAAGATATTAATGCAAAATCATTGATGAATATAAGGTGTTTATTGCTTCCAGGGAAGTATTTATATTAATTTAAAGGGTGTTTAAAATTATATTGCCAAAGGTCATTATTGTACATAGTCTATTTGAGCACATGCCCACAAGATTCTAATAAAAAAGAATGGACATGGAGTGTATTTATGAGTTAATTCATGTTATGTTCTTCCCGAGAAGGTATCTCATGCGCGAGGTGCATGAGACCTTTGTCTCATTGACAGAAAAGGTGTATGTGGCAGCGCATACAAAAGTTTTGCCTTCTTCCCTTATTTGCCAAAAGGTATGTGCATTGGTTTGCTTCACCATAAGGATGTTGATGGACCACCCTCCACTGTCTGTTCAATAGTTTCCTACATTCAAAATGAGATTAGACAAAGTTGGAGAGTCATAATGGTTAAAGGTTAGCATAGAAATCACTAAGGTTGAATCTGACTGTTAAAACTTCATCTTTGCAGCCCTTTTACCAAACCATGTTGAGATCATTGTGGGCTTTTTTTGTGAAGATGTAGGGAAGGTAAGAAATTTTTTTTGGCAAGGTTTGTGGTCTGAAAGGCTATTTGAGTTTGTTTTATATGATCTTGCATAAAAATGAGGGCATTGAGAAACTAATGGATATTACGAACTTACCAGATTGTCTCTAACTGAGCAAATATTAATGAAATGGAATCATCTATTTTAGCCATCTGAATGTAAAGAAGTGAGTTTTACTTTGGGTGCAAAAACAAGTGAGTTTTACCTTCATTTATATACACAATTGCAAAAAGGAACACCAGTGACATTGCATCTAAGTATGTAAGTAATAATAGATAGCATGTGGAGAATCTATAATATAATTTCTAAAGATTGAATTGTAACCTCAAAAAGAAACTAACTTCAGAATTGAGGATTCCATTACTGTTACTAGGTAGCAAAAGTAAAGGTCAATTTTCAAGGCATTGATGATATCTTATTAGATGAGGTCAAGTTTTTGTTGTGAAGCCATTTATATAGATGAATTATAGGGAATTTTAGTAAAAAATTTGATGGGAATGGACATTCAACCCAGTCCAAACACGTTAGGCCCAATAGCAATCGATTACTACTTGGATGTTTTGGGACACTCTTATTATATGTTGCATTGTCAGCCACTACAATCCCGGACAATTCTTTTGCATTATGCATGAACTAAAAAAAAAATTAAATAATTGTAAGGCAATTTTCATGTTTTTAAAATTGATCTAGCCTCTATTTAAATCTTAATTCTTATATACTGTAGAAACCTTACCGCAAAGTAAAACTGTAAATTTCATATAACTAATCGCTGACCCGTACGATACACGGAAGAATTGAACAAAAGTTGTAAATTTTCACTCATAAAAGTTACAACTTAAGAGGGAAAAAAAAATACAAAGACCAATAGTGATAACTCCAACACCAATAATGTTATATAGTCTCAACCTTCAGATTAATAAAATGACTTTGTTAGATAGTGAAGACAAATAAATGTACCGAATATAAAGTAAAGGTTGTTTTAGTCAACTGGTTTAAATAGTTATAGTAGAATTATTATAAAATAAAAAAATAAAAAATAAAATCCTTTGAACACTTTTAAACCAATAAATAAAACAAACACTCATCACGCACACAAATGAGAGAAATTTGGAAAGAATATATTTTGAAATATCTAAATGTAAAAAAAGAATATGAAATACCAATTTTTTTTTTGAGAAACAATATGAAATACCAATTGAAAGACAAAAGAGCGTTAATTGAATAAAAATGAAAAATGGATCATATATATCATAAAAACACAAAGAATGTAATTTATAATTCTTAAACCACCCTAATTTAAATCGTAACGCAATGTGCTAACTTTGGCAATCATGCATTGGATTGGGATGCCCTCATTATCTATCTTCTCTTTTCCTTCCCCATTACTTATTTGTCTCATCAATTCAAGGTTTTTTTTTTTTTTTTTTTTTTTTTTTTTTACATTTAAGAAAAACAATTTTTGTATAATTCAAAAGTTACCAAGTAACAATTCAACTTTGTGTTAAACTTTAGCTTTACTAAAGCTGTTAGTAATCCAAATCCCGAAACCAATAATTCAATTTTTTTAATTTAATTTTTAATAAAGCGTATTGCAAAGAATACAAACTGAATTCGGAAATTATCACAAAAATTCACCATAAAACTAAATATATGAGTATTTAGTTCCCAAAGTTTTTTTTTTTTTTTGGGAACTATCACAACGATGGATATTAGGGGTCTGTTTGGATAGCACTTATTGTTGCTGAAAGTTGCTAAAAACTGATTGTTGCTGAAAACACTGTAGCAAAATAATTTTTAATATATGAATAGTACCATGGGACCCATTTTTAATATTTTTTAATGTGTGAACAGTGCATAAACAGTGCACGCACAGTACATGCACAGTAAATTTTGTCTCCCAAAGTCAAAAAAGCCGGCCAAAAAAAAAAAAAAAAAAAACACAAAACGCAACTTTACTTTGAGTAAGAAAAATTGATATCCAAACGCAGGCTAGATTATACCTCATACGTTTAGAATAGTGCATATACCTTAATTGGTGTTGTAAAAGGAATTTTCTATAATCACATTCCAATGAGATGATTAATCTATAGAAAAAGAGAGGCAAAACTTCATGTGTTTATATCTGTTGAAATTTTTGTTATAGAATTTTAATTGAAGTAGAATTTTCAAGCTCTTGAAACATATATCTAATAGAGTTTTACTTAAACTAAACTATTGTAACACTTGATAAGATAATTACACATTGAAGAGAAATAACAAATATATAAGATATTAAACCTAAAATCAAAAGAAAACGAAAATAGTGGTGACATGAAAAATTGTGGAAGCTTCAGAGGTTTCGGTTTTATATATACTAGTGTTTAACCCGCGCAATGCGCGGGATCGTTTTACATATTAATGAACTTTGCATCCAATATAAACTTAGTTATCATACTTCTACTACAAAGATTCAAACTTAAATAATGTAGTATATTTAAGCATTTAGTGTCCAATATCCCCTAAAATTTTTAAAAATTAGTTTCTTCAATAAGACAAGTGAAGTAGGGTTTGTGGATTCTTTGCTGCAAAAAGGATTTGAAAATTTATTAGACAGGACCGCTTATAGCACAAAGAAAGTAAGTTAGCAACTGCAATATTAAAGAGTACTTTATTGAAATTTAATGATGTAAACAGCCAACAGTTGCATTAAGAAGCATAAGTCAATTGATTGCCTAACCAAATTAATGGAAAATTATGGAAGCCCCTATATTTTTTAATTGTAGAAATGATCCAATCAAAGAATATCAATGATGAAATTGACAAAACTTGAGAACATGGGTCTTAACCAGGACTTACAATTGGTAGCAGATGATGTGCAATTGTTGGAAAACAACTCTTCTCTTTCATTTCCACTACCAAGTGCCAACCAGTGTCATATGCTTCAGAGTGATGGTGATTTCACCTTCAAAATGAGTTGATTTCATTTCATTAGCATATCATCTCTTATTAGCTAAAAGGCCCTTTTTATTGGACTGGATTGCTATGATAGAGAATACTATTAATAATGGGCATTTACAACACAAGAAATATGATCTCTCATTTTAGTTAGTAATTTTCGAAATCAAAATTAATATGATAGGATAATCGAAATATCTTTAAAAATGCCGAATTATAAAAAATTAGTCCAGTGTCTCTTTCTGTTAATGAATATTCAAGATAGATCTAAATTGCTACTGTATGTTTCTTTTAACCTTGTCTATGTTTTATATTTCTTTATTCAGAATTTTTTTACTTCTAATTATTTCTGGTTGAATGTGTGGTCTTCAACAGGTGTAAATTAATTAAAAGGCAAGCCAGTAATTAGAAAGTGCATAAATCAAATAATACTGAAGATCTCAACTAACATTCCCAAGAAGCACCTTCCTCAAACTATCTCTAACTTGGAATATATTGAAAAAAAAAATTCATTCCCCATTTAGGTAATAAAGAATTGGTAAATAACGAACAAGCTGATGCAGCCTTTACTTTTACTCACATTCACTAAGTTGAAAATTCTTTGTCTTACACTTCATCTATATCTCAATAGCTAAAATTAATTCGAATCTCAGCAATTTGTTGTAAAAGGTAATTTACTTGGAACATGTTCTGTCTTGCTAACCATGATGTTTCTTGACACCAACTAAGAAGCAATGAGTTCCATGATGAAAAATCAGGAGCAATATCCTTTTCTAACATTTGTGAAAAGAGCCCAAAAGCCTTTTGAAAATCCCCCTTCCTATAAAGAGCATCAACCAAAGGATTATAACTTCCTATATCAAGTTTGCAACCCCTCACAACCATGTCGTCAATGAGCTTCAGAGCAATACTGACCTTTCCTTGCCTGCAGAACCCACTAATCAGAGCATTGAATGTTGGTGCAAGTGGATAATAACCACGACCAACCATCTCGTTCATCAGCTCAAATGCTTCACGCATATACCCTCCTTCACAAAATCCATGGATTAAATGGTCATAAACAAGAACATTTGGAACTCCCCCTTCTCCAAGTATCTGACCAAAAAACTTCTTTGCATCCTCAATAGCACCCTCTTCACAAAGACTTAAAATTCTCAAGCTCCTACCAACTGCCCTAGGGAATAACTTACCCATCTGGGTCATAAATGTGAGTGCTTCATCTAACTGATTCTCCCTATACAAACAATATAACACACTATCATAAGGGCTTAAACGACCCCTAGCTCCCTCCTTACTCTCCTCCATTATTTCCAAAATCTTAAACCCATCTTCCATCCTCCCTCCTGAACGCAAACCTTTAATTAATGTATCATATGTAACAAAATTCCATTTAATTCCATCTGTTTTCATCTCATTAAACAGATCAAGAGCCAAATCCAACATTTCAAACTCACAACAACCAGAGATCAATATATTTTATGTGTCCACATTAGGAAGGCAGCCCTTCCTCTCCATCTCCTTCAAAAGGCGATGCTCAACTTTCACTTTCCCTAATCTACAAAACCCCTTTATCAAAGTGTTATAAGCCACAACATCCACCACACTTCCCTTACTCTCTAATCTGTTCAAAATGTCAACAGCCTCAATTACACGACCAACATTGCCGAGAACTTCCAGCACCTTAGTCCCTGTTACAACATCAGGTACAAACCCCAGATTGAAACACTTCTCTAAGAGAACAAGAGCTTGAACCAAATTCTCTTCTTTACAATATGCAGATATTAAGATATTAAAAGTCACATCATTAGGCTCTGCCATCTCATTCATCAAGCTCCTAGCTCTCCCAACTTTCCCATTCCTGCAAAGTGCATGAAGTAATGTGTTATAAATCACAGTATTTGGTATGATTTCCCTAGACTTCATCACTTGCAACAGTTTGAAACCATCACCAATCCTATTAGTGAAGCAAAGCCCCTTCAATAAGATCCTGAAAGTGTATTCATCACCTTCAACACCGCTCCCCATCATCTTCTTCCTATAAAACTCTCGAGCCAAATCAATATCCTCCTTAACAAGAACATCAAGTGCTGAATTGAAAATCCTCATAGAAGGTTTCTTTCCAAACTGGGTAACCAAGTCAACCACTTTGATTACCCGCTTAACCATGCCTGCCCGCCCTAGACCACGGATGATCGTGATGAAAATGTCTTCATCAGGGGGTTACCCGATTGTGTTGGGCATTTCTTGAAGTAATTCCTTTACAATATCAAAGCGGCGGAAAGCACAGAGCTTGTGGATCAATGCACGGTAGGTGGATTGAGAGTGGGTAAAATTGGGGAGTTTGTACCTGATGTTGGGATGGAACAGGAGATGATGAGGTTTGAAGGGCTTGGGAGAATGACTTTTGGTCTAGTATTAAATGGGCAATGTGCTGTTGGGATGGAACAGGAGATGATGAGGATGAAATGCATTTTGATTGCAGACGACAAAAAAGAAATTTCTGATAAGTTAGTGAGCAGAAGATTGGAAGCGTTGAAGGGTTGGAGATATGGGGCATGAAGTGCTTTGTTTCCAACACCAACTAATTTATTTTCATACTGGGTGCTGAGTTATTAACCATTATACTTGATCCAATGCCACATCACAAAATCTTATGCCTGCACTAAGAAAGAAGAATTGTAGATAAAGCAAAACAGTATGATCAAAGTGCATACATTTTACACATAAGTAATTCAAAGTTTAGCTTTTTTAAATTGGTATTTGTACATTGAAAGTAGCTTTCCTCTCCATCACAATTAAAAGGCTATGCCATTGGGTATGAAATACAGAAAGAAAGTCAAACTCCCCCCTATTCTATTCCTATTTTCTGAACTTTAATTAATCATCATTTTTATCATTCATAGTAATAAAAATACTAAGTTTTTAACCTCTCTTGCGCGATCATCCCTCTAATGATGAACATATTAAACTCTGATACATAAAAATAAATCACGGTCAACCCATCAGCTGATGTCCTCAGACAACTGCAAGAACAGAGGGAGCCAAGGCTGACGGATGCAAACTCGGCGCCCTTGGATATCGCTGCAATGAACTGACGGCGACTTGGCTGACGGGGATAAAGAAAGCCGACGACCCCTATGCCAACGGATATGTGTAAAATTCTGACTTGGCCTCCGCGCATGGTATTTAAGGAAATCATTTGTATCCCACGATCAGTATTAGAATCCTATAAGGAATGGATTCCGCGATCCGCGCCCATGAGGATCCCTATAAGGAAAAGACTTCTACTCCAAGGAAAAAGGTCAACCCCCAACTACTATAAAAGCCTAATACTCTCATGAATCGAGGTACGCAAAATTAACCCCTCTCTAGCACTCTAGAGTTGAAAGAAGTTCTAACTTGACCTTCGGAGGGTATTTGGCCGGCTCCACACCGGTGCTCTCTGTTAGGTCTTCTTTTCTTTGTGCAGGTGTCGTTTCGAGGGTACGAGCATTGTGCAACTCACTGTTGATATTTTCGGCATCATCAATTGGCGCCGTCTGTGGGAAACGAGTAATTAAGCCATACTATCGTTTCCCGGACTAAAGGGTTGCATGGTACTCACTCGCTCAATGGCAACTAATAATGACGTACAAGGAGAGGAACCACCCACGACTGCCCTCGAGAGACAAGTTCGGATCCTCAGTGCCGCCTTGGAGCATCTCACCAAACAGAACCTCGACTTGGAAGAACAGCAGGGCCAGAAGGATGCAGCACTAAATGACCAACCAGAAGATCAGGAAGGGACTAGCGCTCCAAAGAGGAATCAGGAGAGACCTAAGGGCAGCCACGCCCCAAGCAAGCTGGATAGGCAGCACGTGAGCATGCCATCCCTTACGGATGCGACTCCACCGCATATTGCCGCCGAGATGCAGGCAATGAGGGAACAGATGGAGGTCATGATGAACGCCCTCAAAGGGCGAGTCTCCAGTGATCTTGACGATCTAGTCAACCGTACCAACTCGCCCTTCACTGTGGCTGTGAACTCCTTCCCCCTACCCCACAAGTTTCGCATGCCGAATATAGATAACTATGACGGGGTGAAGGATCCTCTGGACCACCTGGAAACTTTCAAAACCCTGATGCATCTTCAGAGGGTGGCAGATGAGATTATGTGCAGGGCCTTCCCCACAACACTCAAAGGCCCCGCAAGGGTGTGGTTCAGCCGGCTGACGCCTAACTCTATCAGCACCTTCAAGGAGCTAAGCGCTCAATTCACTACACACTTCATTGGAGGACATAGGTATAAGAAGTCCACGGCATGCCTGATGAGTATCAAGCAAAGAGAGGACGAGACGTTACGATCCTACATAACGCACTTTAATAAGGAAGCGCTATCGGTTGATGAAGCCGATGACAAAATACTTGTAGCGGCCTTCACAAATGGGTTGCGAAAGGGCAAGTTTTTGTTCTCCCTATACAAAAATGACCCGAAGACCATGTCGGAAGTACTCTACAGGGCTACTAAGTATATGAATGCTGAGGACGCGTTGCAGGCCCGAGAAGAGAAGCCGAGAAAAAGGGAGAGGCAAGAAGATGCACGACCAGACCAAGGGAGAAAGAGGCCCAGAACAGGAGATCGAAGAGATGAAAGGCGTTCTAAACCTCCGGGAGGGAGATTCACAAGCTTCACCCCGCTGACCGCCCCAATAGATCAAGTCCTAATGCAAATTAAGGACAAAGGGGCTCTAACCTTCCCTGGAAAGCTGAAGGGGGATCCTAGCAGGCATTCCAGAGACAAGTACTGTCGCTTTCACCGAGATCATGGCCATGACACAGCCGACTGTTACAACTTGAAGCAAGAAATCGAGGCCCTTATAAGGCAAGGGAAATTGCAGAAATTCGTAAGCAAGGAAAGAACGGATCCAGCACCTCTAGAGCACCCTCCCCGATGAGACAATGACCGTCCAAGACCTCCTGTTGGTGACATACGAATGATTGTAGGAGGGATGGCCACCAGGCCGTCTAAAAAGGCTCGAAAGATGTACCTCCGGATGGTCCAAAACGTCCAGTTGACGGGTCCAGTGCAAAAGGTAGCCCGAAGGAAAAGCCACGTTATCGAGTTCTCGGAAGAAGACGCGCGACGTCTTCACCACCCGCACAACGACGCGCTTGTTGTTAGCCTACAGGTCGGGGACTACGACTTGCATCAGGTGTTGGTCGACAATGGCAGCTCGGCAGCCATCTTGTACTACCCGGCATGCCAGTAGATGAAAATCAGCAGGGAACAACTGGTTCCAACGAACGCCCCACTTGGGAGGTGCAAAGGTGTTTCCGCTGGGCGCGGTCACGTTGGCTGTGACAGCAGGCGACTATCCCCAGCAAATCACAAAGGACGTAACGTTCCTCATGGTCGACCATTCATCTGCCTATAATGCTATCCTAGGGCGACCCACCCTCAACGCATGGAAGGCGGCAACTTCAACTTATCATTTAATGATCAAGTTCCCAACAGAATACGGAGTCGGAGAACTACGTGGAAACCAGATTGCCGCCCGCGAATGCTACGTAGCCATGATGGAAATGGATGATCACCTCCAAACCATGAGCATAGAAGAGCACCGGAGCACGACGGAGCCAGTCGAGAAGCTTGAAGAAATACTCTTGGACGACTCTAGACCTGACCAGACAATGAGGATTGGAACCCTTGCAAGTCCCGCAATCCGGCAAACACTACAGCATTCCTCAAAGAGAATCAGGACGTATTCGCCTGGAGTCACGAGGACATGCCAGGAATAGACCCTTCCGTCATGGTGCATAGGCTGAACGTATCACCATCCTTTCCGCCCATTCGGCAGAAGAAGCGGGTCTTCGCCCCAGAATGGGATCAAGCCATAGCCGAAGAAGTCCGCAAGCTACGAGAGGCAAATTTCATTAGAGAAGTCTACTACCTCGACTGGCTAGCAAACGTAGTGATGGTCAAGAAAGCTTCCGGGAAATGGAGGATGTGTGTAGACTTCACCGATCTAAACAAGGCATGCCCTAAAGACAGCTACCCTCTCTCGAGAATCGACACTCTAGTAGACTCTACGGCTCAACACCAGCTGTTAAGCTTCATGGACGCTTTCTCTGGCTACAACCAAATCAAGATGCACGACGATGATCAAGAAAAAACTTCCTTCGTAACCAGCCAAGACATATTCTGCTACAAGGTAATGTCGTTTGGTCTAAAAAATGTGGGTGCAACATATCAAAGGCTTATGAACAAGATGTTCACACGGCAGATCGGGAGAAACGTCCAGGTGTATGTAGATGATATGCTGGTTAAAAGTCGAAGGGAAGAAGATCATTTAGAAGACCTTAGGGAAACGTTCAACACCCTTCGCTCTTACAACATGAAGCTTAATCCAGGGAAGTGCGCCTTTGGGGTGACGGCAGGAAAATTCTTAGGATTCATGGTTTCCCAAAGAGGCATCGAGGCCAATCCTGACAAGATCCGGGCTATAATGGAGATGGCACCACCAAAGAATGTGAAGGAAGTACAAAGCCTCAATGGCAAGATAGCAGCGCTAAACAGGTTCGTCTCCAGGGCAACAGACAAATGCTTACCCTTCTTTCGCACGCTAAAAAGGTCTTTCGAGTGGACCACGGACTGCCAACAAGCGTTTGAGGAGTTGAAAGCTTACCTCTCTTCCCCACCATTGTTGAGTCCCTTGCAACTAGGAGAAGAACTCTTTCTTTATCTCGCTGTCTCCCCAGCCGCCGTCAGTGCAGCCTTGATCAGAGAAGAAGAGAAAGTACAGAAACATGTGTATTACACTAGCCGGGCATTACGCGGAGCTGAAGAAAGATATCCACCTATGGAAAAACTTGCTTTCGCGCTGGTTACGGCAGCACGCAAACTGAAGCCGTACTTTCAAGCCCACACGATGATTGTCTTAACTGATAAGCCTTTGCGACGGGCGGTGAGCAACCCAGAAGCTGCTGGGCGCTTGGCACTTTGGGCCATAGAATTAAGCGAGTTTGACATCCAATATCGCCCGCGGATCGCTGTTAAGGGGCAGGTCATTACAAATTTTATAGCAGAATTCACGAATGGTGAGGACAGGGGGGCAGAAGAATCCCCGCAATGGAGCATACATGTAGATGGATCCTCCAACAGGCAAGCTGGCAGAGCCGGCGTCGTACTACAGTCACCCGAAGGAGATACGGTAGAGTGTATGGTCCGCCTTGAATTCCCTACCACCAATAACGAGGCGGAGTACGAAGCTCTGATAGCAGGGCTTGACCTCGTAAAAGCAGCGGGAGCCGAAAAAGTGATCGTTTACTGTGACTCCCAAGTCATAGTCAACCAGATAAGTGGGGAGTATGAATGCAAAGGCGAAAGAATGAAGAAGTATCTAGACCAAGCAAGAAGGAGGATGAACGAGCTGAAGGTCAAAATTACACAGATCCCCCGGGGAGAAAACGGACAAGCCGACCGCTTAGCCAAAGCCGCCTCAGCCGAACATATGGCCACCATCAGTAATACACTCTCCTTCACACAGCTCTCTCCACTCATAAATGCTGTCGACGTACAGGAGCTCGGTCCCCAAAACGATTGGACCACGCCGTTAACCTCTTTCTTGAAGAACGTCATATTACCGAATGAGAAGGAAGCGGCAAGAAAACTGAAGGTTCAAGTAGCAAGGTTCGTGCTGATAAGAGATGTTTTGTATAAGAGAGGTTTCTCCCGCCCCTACCTACGATGCTTAGGTCCAGAAGAAGCAGATTATGTCATGAGAGAAGTGCACGAAGGAATCTACAGAAACCACTCAGGATCAAGATCGCTAGTACACAAGCTAGTACGAACTGGGTACTTTTGGCCGACAATGCATAAGGACGCCGAGGCTTATGTGAAGGCCTGCGACAAATGCCAAAGGTTCCGCAACGTCACCAGACAACCACCCGAAGAACTCACCTCGACGACGGCATCGTGGCCATTCGCTCAGTGGGGGTTGGACATCATGGGGCCGTTCCCTACGGCAATACGACAACTGAAGTTTCTAATTGTCGGCATTGACTACTTTATGAAGTGGGTGGAAGCTGAAGCCTTAACCACCATTACAGAAAAAAACGTACGGAACTTCGTTTGGCGATGCGTCATATGCAGGTTTGGCATTCCAAGAATCTTAGTCTCGGACAACGGGAAGTAATTCGACAACGACTCCTTCAGGGACTTCTGCTCGCAGTTGGGGGTACAGAACCACTACTCCTCTCCCGCCCACCCCCAAGCCAACGGACAGGTTGAAGTCACAAACCGGTCCTTGCTAAAAATTATCAAGACCCGGCTTGAGGGGGCAAAGGGCATATGGGCTGAAGAGTTGCCGAGCATACTATGGGCCTACAGGACAACAGCGAGGACACCAACAGGAGAGGCACCATTCCGACTAACGTACAGGAACGAAGCAGTCATCCCGGCCGAAGTCGGCCTTACAAGCTATAGGGTGCACAACCATGACGAAAAGAGGAATGACGAGGCCATATGTCTGCAACTTGATCTAGTGGACGAAGTTAGGATGGTAGCAGAACAAAGGCTTGCACGGTACCAGGATCGCATGGCCAAGCATTATAACTCCCGGGTCAGACATAGAAACTTCCAGGTGGGAGACCTCGTTCTAAGAAAGGTTATGGGCATAGCAAGGGACCCCACCCAAGGAAAGCTCGGCCCAAATTGGGAAGGACCCTACCGAGTTACGGCATGGCAAAGGAAGGGCACCTACCATCTAGAAACACTGGACGGACGGAAGCTACCACATCCATGGAATGCTGAACACTTATGGAAGTACTACCAGTAGGGGCGGCGACACAAAAAGCAGCAACACCTTTTTTGGGGTACACTAAGACTTATCGATTACCTTTTTAAAGTATTTGCCACAATAAGCCCAGTGGGCAGTTTCTTCTACTTATGTTTTTGCTACAATAAGCCCAAAATGGGCAGATTTTGTTGTCGGACTACTTTTTATATTAATGCATGACAATGAGAGTTTATTCAGAATTACTGAAGTATCTACTTACAAGTTCAAGTTCACAAAATGTGAACGGCCTTAAAACCTAAAAAGACCGTAAAAGTGGTTAAGTCCACAATCGTCTCAGCTCTCAAGCTGACGGTCTAACCGAAAGACCAAAAAAAATGGTTGTCCACAATCGTCGCAACTCTCAAGCTGACGGCCTAACCGAAAGACTGAAAAAGTGGAGAAATCCACAATCGTCTCAGCTCTCAAGTTGACGGTCTAAGAAATGACCAAGTCCATAAAATGGACAAATCAATTAAACCGACGGTATAAAAATAATCGAGTCCACAAGCTGGACAAAGCGACAAAAATTGACGGTCTAAATAAAAGACTGACGGAGTACATAAACCAATAAACTCAGCCATTAGACTGACGGTCTAAAAAAGGCTGAATCTATTAGTCCATAAATGGACAAGTCTATAAGGCAGATGACATTGTCACGAGGTAATTGGATTTTGCCAAAAATCTCTACAATCATTGAAACAAAAAAAAAAAAACAAAAAAAAAAAAAAAAAAAAAAAAAAAAAAAACTGACGAATTTATTAAACAGATTTACACTAGAAAGCTCAAAGTTTAAACTGACGGTACACTAAACTAAAAGGGCAAAAAATCCCGATTTCGTTCTTTCAAATCGAAGCATACGAGTTAAATAGGCCAAACAAAAGTAACTACATACAAGTAATCAAGAGCGATGGCGTTACAAACAAATCAAAACCCAAAAAGGCATTTAAAAAGCTGTTAAAATATTACACATTGGGGCCCAAGGGGCACTTAATAAAGCTGTTTGCTACATAAATAAAAGAGAAGGGAAAAACATGAGCTACAAAAATAAAAACCGTCACTTAAAAATTCTCTACTTAACAAAAGGGTCCTCTCCGTCAAGCAGCACCACAGGAGGAGTCGCAACAGTTGGAAGGTTCGCAGCAGGTAGGGCCAAGACAACTCCAATACCTCCATGTGGGGGAGAATCAACCAACTCGTCAACACCAGCGGTAACGGCATCAGTAGCAGGCGTCATAGGCTAAGCGTCGTCCAGGGTAATTCCAGATAGGTCCAGTTCAGGGAAAGTTGACGCAACTTATTTGAGACAGTCATCGAATCCCGTGCCATAATAGCCACCACAAGAATCGATGAAAGAGTCTGACGCTTTGAATTTCTCAACAGCGTCAGCCCCTGCCGTCTCCAACTGACCACGAAGGGTCGTCAGCTCTCCCTCTAGCTTGCCCTTCTAACGGCTCGCCTCTTCCAACTTCTCCCTTACCTCTTTCAGCTCGAGGTTAAGTGTGCGCACCGCCTTCCTTATACTGAGCCTGCTGGTCTCGCATGTTAGCATTATGCTTGCTAACACGAGTGACGACCCCCTCCTTGGCCACGCACTGGTCTTGCAGCGCCTTCACACGAACCAAGGCCTGGAAAAAGACACAACCGTCAGTTATCAAAAAAGAAAGATTAAGCACGTCAGTCAAAAAAGCTGACGGCTTACCCGCGAGAGATCGAACAAAGCTGACAACCCCAGTTCTTCCGTCCCCAGCTGAGCGCAAGGATCTATATCCGTCGGTCTTATGAGGGCTTCAATAGTCTCGACGGCAAAATCCTTATGCGTCAGCAGGCTATGGGTTCCCTGCAGGACGGGACCAGAAGAGGTCATAACACCCTTCCCTGCTCTATGGCCCGACTTGGGGGGCACTTCCCAGGAGTGACGGTTGGCTTTTTCGATGGACGAATGACTACCCTGTCAGTTTTCCTCTTCTGGGAACCCTTAGTGACAGTTTGGAGGGCAGACGTAGACGTCGCCTCCCCCTTCGCCTTCCTTTCCTCCCTCTGACGGGCAGCAGCAGCCTTGATCCGTTCCTTAGCTACGTCCATTTCTGCAAAAAAATGCATAAGGGAAGCTGACGACTAAAAGTACAAAGAGTGACGAAACGAATAGGTCAAGGAACTTACGGTGACGGGAAAACTCTTCCAATCTGCGAGCTTCAGGCGTCGGTTCGGGACCTCCGTAGTACGCGTGAAGAGTGTCGAGGGTAATCAAGTCCCGACACGATCGCTCTTCTATGGGTATCTCCAAAACCCGACGGATAAAATCTTCCTGCTCGTCGGTGATTGATGGACGAATGAAGGCTGAAAAAGAATAAATTGGCTACGTTAATACCTTTTTTAAAAAATAAATTGTAATACGTAGCAAACTGACGAGGACAAAAGCTGACGGTTAAAACCTGACTCTTTAGCGAACGCCCAAGTATTGTCAAAACAACCAAGGGGTATCGTTTCCCACTCTTCCTAACGGCAAACCCAGTCCGTCCCTTCCACAAAAAAGAACCTACCCTTCCAGGCTCTATTAGAGTCTGGCATCTCAGATACCAACCTCAACTCCTTCTCCCTGACGGCAAAATGATACATCCCCTTTGAGGAAGAAAGGTGCCAGGGTTTGTAGCAGTAGAAAAATTCATCCAAGGAAAGCTGACGGTGGCCTCAACTTAGACGACCCCACAGTACCTCAGCACTAATAAAGATTCTCCACGAGTTTGGAGCAATCTGACTGACGGATATACCAAGGAAATCAGCCAGCTGACGGTGTAAAGCAGTCAGAGGCAGTCTCAACCCGGCGGCAAACATGGCATCGTACATGCCAACATCTGCAGTTCTTCCCGTATAACATTTCTTACCCTCCCTAGACAGACGGATAGGAATATGGTCGGGGATTTGGAAACGGGTGCGTAATTCGTTAAAAATTTTAAGTGTCATCTTTGGAAGGAACTTATTCACAGCCCAGTCCTTGGGAAGGATGAAAGGACGACTGCCTCCAGGACTTCCAAAAGTCCCTTCACAAGACTCCTCATCACCTTCATCCCCGTCACTATTTCCCTCTCCTACTCCAACCTCACCCTTCTCGCCTACTTCTTCCTCCTGGCCGCCGTTTCCCTGACTTTCTACTTCCTCGACGGGAGTATGGGCTGATGTCTCCCTCTCTGACGACCAGGAGGAACTCCCAGACTCACTACCTGAGCCTGAACCAAATACCTCGTCGTAGCCCGCTCCTTCGCGGACCGACGACTGGTCACTCGACGCGTCACTCGACATCTACCTACAAGTGACGGGTGTAAATTAAGCACCTAGGATGATGACCTCACTTTAAAGAAAATAATTAAAATAAAGTGTGCAAGGAAAGAAAAGAAACTTACAAGTTTTTCAAAAGTGATAGTTAACGAGGTGACGAGAGAAATAATGGCAGTACCGATGGAGTATGGCGACGGATTAGCTCTCTAGGAATCACCAAAAGCAAATAGGAAGAAATAAGGAAAGGTGGGCCATATATATATATAAGGAAAACGCACGGAAGACGAAGCGACGCCCTCGTCCAGAAGCGGAGCCAACTGAAACTCGCCACGTATACAGAGCATTTAATTCCATCCGTAATATTTTCTTTGTCCTAACTAACATGAAGGTCAGCAACAAAAATAACTCCATAGCCCGTCAGCTTGAACTGACGGAGATATGGAGTAGGGGGCAACTGATACATAAAAATAAATCACGGTCAACCCATTAGCTGATGCCCTCGGACAACTGCAAGAACAGAGGGAGCCAAGGCTGACGGATGCAAACTCAGCGCCCTTGGATATCGCTGCAATGAACTGACGGCGACTTGGCTGACGGGGATAAAGAAAGCCGACGACCCCTATGCCAACGGATATGTGTAAAATTCTGACTTGGCCTCCGCGCATGGTATTTAAGGAAATCATTTGTATCCCATGATCAGTATTAGAATCCTATAAGGAAAGGATTCCGCGATCCGCGCCCATGAGGATCCCTATAAGGAAAAAACTTCTACTCCAAGCAAAAAGGTCAACCCCCAACTACTATAAAAGCCTAATACTCTCATGAATCGAGGTACGTAAAATTAACCATTTTCTAGCACTCTAGAGTTGAAAGAAGTTCTAACTTGACCTTCGGAGGGTATTTGGCCGGCTCCACACCGGTGCTCTCTGTTAGGTTTTCTTTTCTTTGTGCAGGTGTCGTTTCGAGGGTACGAGCATTGTGCAACTCACTGTTGATATTTTCGGCATCATCAAACTCTATACTCTTTTCCTCATTTGTCTTCTTAATGTTGTTTCTAACTTCACATTTTTTATATGTGGTTTTAATTTTTCAATACATTTAAATTTGCAATCTTTATTTCATGAGTTGTTCATCACCTTTCACTATTAATCATCCATAATCCACAGCTTCAACAAGTAATACAAAAATAAAAAATAAAAAATACAATTTAAAAATGTTTTTTGGTCGTATTTTGTTTTTTCGTCTAATTAGAAACCCTCACTCAAAACTAACAACAAACACCTTACCTACACTACATAAACAAACAAGCAAACCCATTTTTCTCCAAGTCCCCAAACTCCAAAATTAGCCAGAATCAATAAAAAAGGAACCTTGAAGATACCATTCGGTCGAAATCGTCACGCAGCTCGAGCCACCACAGAGCTGTCCCAGGAATGCAATGCAAAGCTCTGTTTCTGATCACTGTGTAGTATAAACTATAAAGTGCTTGAGATGGTTCAGGCTTTGTTAATGTTAATGTGAACAAGTGAGAAGAATTGAGTGGGCTAGGTTTGAATAACAAAGAATTTATAAAACTGGGGTTCCTTCAGGTTAAAATTTTGATTGAAATGGACATTCAACCCAACCCAAATACTTTAGGCCCAATAGCAATCTCTTAATTCATGGATTATTGTTTCCAGCTCCAAATATGAAGCAAAGCTTTAGAGCCCGTTTGGTAAATAATCTTAAACACACATTTTCAGTTTTTAAATAATATTTCACACATTTCTACACACTTTTTCATCTACACGTATTTTAAAAAACTACAAGCAACATTACTTAAACTCCTCTACCAAACGGGCCCCAGTGTACAGGATTAGGGTCTTGGGGTAAGGATTGGTACAGTGCCCAATTGTATTGGACCCATCAAGATGGTGACACATGTTCAAAAGTGTTTTGGTTTAATGTTCATTGTTCAATTGCATTGAATCTTATCAGAATAGTGACAACTATATAAACACGACTCAAGCTATGTCCAAGGTTTGATGGACAAAGATAAAACTTTTACTTCAAATCTTATCGGAATGAATTTTCATATAAAGTAAACATATTTTGTTAGGGACACTCTTTTTATTATTATTATTAGGGACACTCTTTAATCTGTTGCATTATCCTTTGCAAAATTGTCTATGCCTCAACTTTTTTTTCTTAAATAGGTCTATGCCTCAACTTTGGTCAACTTTAATCTCATAAGATTAAGAGTGATAATTTATATTTCTTTTCTTCTTCTTTTTTTTTTTTTTTGGTTGAGAAACTTATATTTCATGTTATAAGAACATTTCAATTGTTAATAAATTTGTATTTCATGTTATAAGACAATTAAAAGCACCAACGAGATAGATAAAGTGAGTGCTCACAAATGGTTGGAAGAAATCATGTTTAAAGGAAGGAGGATAGAAAATGCAGCACACCATGACTGAGATTGTCTGCTTTAGCAAGCTTTATTAATGCTTTACTTTTGTAAAGCAACCATGATTAAGTTGCTTTTTTTTTCCATGAATAACCATGATTAAGTTACTTTTTTTTTTTCGGTAGGAACTAGGAAGCTTCAAACATCAATTCATTCAAACAGTAGATATACAGAACCTTTACCTTTGCAAAAAATTTATATAATGTAATATATTAAAGTGAAAGTTGAATAAAATTTAAATTAGATTTTAAGTACACTATAATTTTATACCAATTGTCATCTCAAATTATATTTCAAATGCTTTCAATTTTATGTTAAGTGTATTTGAAATTTAAATTATTTTTAGTTCATCTAAAACTAAAAGTATTTTCAACTCATTTGATGCTACTTCTAACTGAATTTAAACTAATATAATTTCAAAATTTATTATTAATGTCAAGTATAAATTACAAAGAAAGTTTTTTCATGTTCTAAAAAAATTAATTGTTCATTTTAAATATTTTCATAATAACTCAGTTAATTGTATCAAAATAACAAAATTTACTTCAAGAAGTATACACTACGTATATAAATAGGCTCATTCTAAAAAAAAAAAAAAGTACTCTTTCAAATGTTATCATTACAAGATTTTTGAAGAATCGGTAAAAAAAAAAATATGATAGCGTTAAACTTAAGTACCGTATCCCCTTTTTCTTCCTTATTTTACACCCCCGCTCCCCCCCTCTCACTCACACATGCACACTCTCACAAACACTCTCTAGGACATCCTAGGCTCAGTTTCTCCAAGATTTTAAGGTAAAATCCTAAGTCCTTTTATTTTCATCTTATTTGTTAGTTTTTATTATAATTGATGGATGTCCTTGAGATTATGAGTGATTTTGGGTGTTGGTAGATTTTTGTGACAAATGGTTAAGGGTATTCACAAAAGGCGGTCCTTTGAGGTTTCTCAATAATTCAAATTTGGGGGTTCAATTCCTAACATTTAATAGTTGATAAATATCTTCTAAAAAAAAATAGTTGATAAATCTAATTTTAGTTACTATTGAGTTTATTTGGGCAAGTTGAGGGTTTGATGCTTATTGTCTTGAATGATGTTGTGATATTAGTTGCTTTAACAGATCAAAGGAACGAACTTTCAAAAGACCAAAATTCTCAATTTCTAAAGGAATTTTGGGGATTTCAAAAAAAAAATTAATATAGTGTTTATGGCTTAATCGTGGACCCAATGATTTTAGACACATTTGGACGGGATTGATCTAAAGATGGGCTTCATAAGCGTAACACATGAGACTTTTGTCTAACCATGTAAAATTGATGTCTTATTAAGATTTCAAAAAACAATTGGGTTAGTGATGGCCTTGTGTCAAGAAGAGAGTGGTCTCAAAGGAAGTTGATAGAACTATGCCAAATTCTAAGGCTTAGGCTAGCCTAAATCAATCACTTCTCTCGAATTTACAGTTAATTAACCAAACATAGCTTGAATAAGGTGAAACACTACTTGATTTTTGCAGTCTTTGTGACACGACAAATTACACAACACTTGAGTCTTTATGACATGGTGGTCTATATCATGACACATAAGCTTGTGTAACATGGTATTCATATCCTACATCTAGTTATTGCAGTCTTCAAGACACAACCAGTAGTACAACACCTAAATTTTTAAGAAATGTTGGTTATCATGGTACTTTATAAGATTAGGATCTCTTTTGAATGGAATTCTTACGGAGATTTCCTTGATGTTGGGTGGGAAATCTTTTGAAATGGATTGTCTTAGAAAAAAATTTATACAAGTTCCTTTGGTCTATGGCCTTCTCATGCACTAAACCTTTGACCATAACTCTCTATAGATACATAAGTTATATCTTGTTTTAAGCAACAATTTTCTAAGATGTCTTTCGCAGTTAATAATACTAATTATATCTTATAAAAAAAATAGTACTAATTATATTAATAGTAATTACTAAGCAACTACACATTCAGAATGGGCGGCAACGGTGGTGGCAAAGGGGGAGGAAGTGGTGGCGGTGGAGGTGGCAAAGGATGCTGTGGCACTGGCGGTGGTGCAGCCAAAAGTGGTGGTGGTGGCTCTACGGGCGGTGGTAGCGGTGGCAAGATGGTTGCTCCAGGGAGTGGAGGAGGATCACGCATTTCAAGGGACTCTTTTCAAAGTAATCCCCAGATTTATTTTGCTGGACTGCATGCTGGTCAAAAGGGCAAAAAATAGTGATGTTCTTGTTAGGAGCTACATGGGAAATTATCTTATTAATTCTGCTTTATGGATATTATATATAATATGTGATTGAATAAAGTTAAAGTTTATAATGGGCTTGCTATCCGTATGAATCATGTGCTTGGTAGACATATGAATCATATGCTTGGGTAGATCGCCTTCGTAGACTATGATGAAGGTAGTAATGCGCTGTGTAATATATGGTTTTTGTTAATAAAATAGTTTTAATGTCCTACTTGCTTTTGCTTCTGTTTTACATTATTATTTCTTCAATGTAGATAATTACTCGTAATAAAGATTATAAGTTTAAACAATTGAACAATTGACCTGGCATGAGTAGAGGTTGAACAATTGAAGTATTAAACGATATCAAAGCATTGCACATCTGAATATAATAATAGTAATACTTGTAGAGTACAAAACGAAGCATGACCCAGAACTTTATTTGACATTATTTGACATTGTAAATGATTTTTATACACGAAAAAAGGGGTGCTATCTACTTTGACAAATGTACAAGTGCAAAAGATTTCACGTACCCAATTGTTGCATAAAAGGTGGCACCTAATTATGGGTTTGTGTTAAAATATTTGTCCAAAATCTATAATTTGATCACATGGCCCTTTTTTTTTTTTAGAGATAATTACAACATGTTGCTAACCCCGCAACTCGAATCTTTTAAACAAAGAGTTCCTGGTGGCCCTTTAAACAAAGAATCTCGGTCTTCTTGGAATATGGACTGCCTGTTGGTGGTGTGTTAGTACATTTAACATAGATCTATAAATTATTGAAAATTCATATAAATAATATAATCAAAATGTTGGTATGTGTCACCATCTTGATTGGAAAATTTCCCTGCTGTGGCAAATTAATATAATAAAGTCTATAGGTTCAAGTCTTATTATGTTTAAAAAAAAAAATTTAAATCAAGGTTCACATTCCATTTTTCTCATTTGAAATAGGTTTGTATACTCTTCTCAAAAAAAAAAAAAAAAAAGGGAAATTGGTTTGTATATTGACTGTCACATCAAATATAAAATAAAATAAATAAAATCTTGAGCGTAAAATAAGCCCTCTCAAATGAAATGGAGAAAATTGTGTTTCTTTAATAGGATATGTTTTGATTAAGGACATATGACAAATTTTTAAAATTCGATCCATCTATTTTGAAATGAATTAATTTTATTCTATCACATCATCAATAATTTTAATTGACACTTAAATTGTGAGAGTCATGTTCGTTTAAATGTCAAAACCTTGATTTTTTTTTTTTTTTTCTCTATTGTTAAAATAAAAAGTATAAAATCATTGATTTATCTTCAAAATGATAAATAATCTCTTCTTGTTCTTCAAGAACACCTAGAGGTCCCAAATTTCATCCATCATACTATCGGTTCATGGGATTTTCAAGATGTCTCGTGAACAAAGAGTAGAATAGTCTGACAAAAAACTAAGACACAACTTCCTTATATATTAAAAAATAAATTTAAAAATCTCTCTCCCCACTTTGATTATTGATCTAATCTATCCTAATTCCTAAGTGCTTCCCCTTCATTTTAAGGGTATTATGTTATTTCTTCCGCATCACGACCAAACTTTTAAAGAAGTATGAGTAGATACAAAAATATCACATATCACACAATGATGCCATTCCCACCAAAAACCCATGCTATCAATGCAATTACATCTTTTTGATTATAATTAATCGAAAAAGTTCTAAGAAACAAGGATTAAAAAGCGATTGAAGTAGACGTGTCTATATGACAATGAAAAAAGTGAAAGGGAGCTAACGAACAAGTGTACCACCTAGCTACTTTTAAGTTACATTTTGATGGTGCAGTTAGGCAGATAACATCAGTAAGTACCTGTATATAAACTGATAATATCCATTTCGTCACCAAGAAGATAGATAGAATCATAGAGGATAGAAAAGATTATATATAAATGAATATATTTGCAACCTTTGCTTCTGGTATAGAATCATTCCAATGATAATCTAGATATTTGAGAAAGACTAAGCTTATAGCTCCACTATGGCTTAGTTTTAATGGTCGAAAGAATCAACATTCTAAAAAGGGAGTATTCATGTAATGCCTTTTAAAAAGAATGGAATAAGCTTTTACAAGTGTAATCATCATATTGGATGAAGAAACCAATTGCTCTCTACCTTTTAAGAATTATACAAGATAGTGGTTAGGGATATGATAGAAAATAACCAACACACGTTTGCGCAGCACTTCCATAAATTCAAATTTTTGTTTTTCAAAAGTAAAGTTATAATTAATTAAAAGCACTAAAACTAAGAGTATAGATCCATTTGGTCCCAAAATTAGGTTCCAAACTTCTTGTGAAGCTGATACCAAATTTTATTTTTATTTTTGGAGAATATGCAGCAAACACAAGTACACACTTACAAGAATAGATTTTATCAGCTATAGTAAGCAGTCTCCTATAAGTAACCATCTTGCTCACCAATTAAAGGAATCCTCCCAAGGGATACAAAGTAGAAGCTATGAATGCTCATCACTCTAAGAAATGCACCTAAGAGATACAAAAAAAGAAACTCACCACCTATTGGAATCTACCTAATGAGAAAAGATAAAGAAGGGGAAATCTGAAATGCTACTAAAAAAATCACACTCTCAACTCTCTCTATATTTTACACTCATAAATGAAGTAGGACTTGTATAGGACCAATTTGAACAACCCTCCAAGCATGAGTAATAACAACTTACATTTACAATACCAAAAAATTTAACCAAAAAAATAATTGACCCAATACAACTAACATGACCCTCTAATTGGGAATAGAAAAGGCATTTTGAAAAGCAAATACACACAACTAAAGTAAGAGAATTTCGTTGTTTCTCAATTGCATTCTGCCAGCCCAAACAAGCTGTAATAAAATTACCTTAACTCCTTAAAAATAAATAAATAACCCCAAAATTGCACTCCATTTGATGTATTGAAAACTAAAATTAATTTGGAAAATGACCCAAAAGTGCTTACTTCAACTTGAAATTTGCATAAACTTGCTTAGAAAAAAGAAAAAGAAAAAGAAAGAGTAACCAACATAATTGGTCTTACTAGGCTTCCTCCTAGGAGTGGCCTTTTGAGGGGTCTCGGTACTTCTTCCATACACTCCTGTTAAAAGCCCAGGCCTCTGTAGGCGTGCATTTGTAGGACAAATAACCTAGCCTTTACTTGGATTAGGTTAAGGTTAGGCTGGATTTTTCTATGAATACTATCTAAAGTACAATATTGTGTTGTGAATATCAGTTTAATTTGCTCTCTACTTTCAAAGAGCATAAGATGTTTTATTATTTTCTACAAAAGGATTTGAAATTGTAGGAGTAAAACTTCAAGTTTCAATCAATTCTAGCACAAAGACTGTTTATTCATCAACTTCTAGTTAGTTTGGTTAAAGGGCAGGACATTACTGACAATAATTTTTCAAATCTCGTCTTTTGATTGCAGAGGTTTATTGTGAATTTTCCAAGCCAGCCAAATAGAGTTAAGAAGGGTAACAAACCATAGAACATGATTTAGTCTTTTTATGAATTCCTAAAATATTCGAATTTGAAAGTCCTTTATACGCAATTTATCTAAATTATTCGGTAATCAAAAGATGCTTGCATAGTGAGAAATGCAAGTCATAATAATTTCCTTGTGAATTATGATCTTCTAGATTTCTTAGGATTACTCCCAAGTTGAATTGTTAAAATTCTATCTATGAGTGAATTAGCATTTACTTATCATCACCATTTGATTAAACGTTGATTATCACCATTTTAATATTTATTTAAATCATTGAAGATGTGCCTCGCTTCAAAAAAAATTATAGTCACTTCAAAAAAATTTATTTGATAAGCAGGAACTTTTATTGGAACACACTACTAAATTCAGTTACAGAGTTCCAAACCCAAAGACTTATCCAAGTCTATGCACAAACTCAATTACAAATATAAAGAAAAACACGGCTAAAACTACAATTCAATCAACTCTAGAATACATAACAGACACAGGAATACCCCTAATATCAGCATAAATTTCTATTCAGTATAGAATAAATGAACTTTCCTTTAGCAGCTAGTCACGCATTTATCTCATTTGATGGACTGCACTTCTCCAGACTTGACCACTCACTTCAAAATTGATGGATATGATTATAGAAATTCCGTAGTGAATTACCCTAAGCACCCTAAAGAATCATAATCCTTGTTCTTATTGCACAAAATCCTAAAAAGTGAGGAAAGGTATCATTGTCTTCCCTATTTCCTAAACAAATATATTAGTCATGATATCAAGTATCAACCTTCAAGACTCTAAAAACATCTAGAGAGATTAACTTTCTCTTTTTATCTCACCTACCACTATCATATCGTTTTGATGAAGTTATACTCATCACCGTCTTGTCCTAAGGCTGAAGCCTGCAAATAATATGATGATAATATATATTAATATTGCTTTTCCTAAAATAAACTTATTAGTAGTATTACAAAATCCATGATGAGGAAATAGAGACCCCAAAAAAGAGAAAAGAGTTTACTAGAATACAAAATATTTTCAGATAATTCTGATTTTAAACACCACAAAGTTGTTGCAGAACTAATAATGAACAACACAATAATCACACAAGCCTTCATGATAGGTAAACGTTCACGATGCTCAACCATTGAGGTACTACATTGACAGAAAAATGAAGACATCTGTAACAAAGTAATAAAATAGAACTTACACTGTGGCATGACTAATTGATGGGACAGAGTTGTAAAAGCATAAAATTTAATGACACCCCTTTAAGTGTAAAGACCATGAAATTTTTTTAAATCACAAGGCCACTGCAGTTAAAGCATATCAAACTGCCATACTTAGCGATCCAAAATAAAGATGTCCAAAACATATTTGCAGTAATTGCATACAGTTGGAGCGCTTGCTTATAAAGTGTCCAATTATCAGGGTTCTCTCACCTTGGCGGCCAATCAAATTTGAAGAGATGAATTGGGCCAAGTTAGTTCTCCAACCTGAAGATAAGCTGATAATTCCAACAGAAGGAGTGAGGAACTTTAGACTATTTGCAGATTTTAGCAACAACACAATATGGATTACTAGGAACAATCTTATGAATTAACAACAAAGGGAAGTTCTTGATCCCATTCACTTAATTTTTTTAAATTAAATAGGTATACACTGATCATGTTTCTTCTTGGGAATTTGTAGGTGGAGATTGGAGAAAGAAGTTGCGTATGGAATCCACCACCTCCCCCCTATGTCAAGATTAATTTCAAACACTGCAGTTAGAAAGGAAAAGACATGTATAGTAGCAGTTGGACCCAGATAATAGAGAATCAAAGCCCCTGGCTGAAGCTCATGCGGCTCTCTTAGTGATAACAATAGCAGCGGAAATGGGATATGAAAATTGGATTCGTGAAGGAGACACTCTAAATGTTATTATCTAGTTACAGAACCACTCTCTGGAGCCTGATTGGTCTATTGAGCACCTAATTGAGGAAGCTAGATACTTTTTCAATAGAAATCAATAAGACAAGTGAATTTGGGTTTGTGGATTCTTTACTACAAAAAGGAATTGAAAATTTATTAGACAGGACCGCTTATAGCACAGAGAAAGTAAGTTAGCAACTGCAATATTAAAGAGTGCTTTATTGAAATTTAATGATGTAAACAGCCAACAGTTGCATTAAGAAGCATAAGTCAATTGATTGCCTAACCAAATTAATGGAAAATTATGGAAGTCCCTATATTTTTTAATTGTAGAAATGATCCAATCAAAGAATATCAATGATGAAATTGACAGAACTTGAGAACATGGGTCTTAACCAGGACTTACAATTGGTAGCAGATGATGTGCAATTGTTGGAAAACCACTCTATCTTTCATTTCCACTGCCAAGTGCCAACCAGTATCATATGCTTCAGAGTGATGGTGATTTCACCATCAAAATGAGTTAATTTCATTAGCATCTCATCACTTATCAGCTAAAAAGCCCTTTTTTTTGGACTGGATTGCTATGATAGAGAAAATACTATTAATAATGGGCATTTACAACACAAGAAATATGATCTCTCATTTCAGTTTGTAATTTTCGAAATCAAAATTAATATGATAGGATAATCGAAATATCTTTAAAAATGTTGAATTATAAAAAAAAATTAGTCCAGTGTCTCTTTCTGTTAATGAATATTCAAGATAGATCTGGATTGCTACTGTATGTTTCTTTTAACCTTGTCTATGTATTATATTTCTTTATTCAGAGTTTTTTTACTTCTAATTATTTCTGGTTCAATGTCTGGTCTTCAACCTGTGTAAATTAAAAGGCAAGCTAGTAATAAGAAAGTGCATACATCAAATAATACTGAAGATCTCTACTTACATTCCCAAGAAGCACCTTCCTCAAAATATCTCTAACTCTTGAACCTCTAACTTGGAATATATGAAAAAACCTTCATTTCCCATTTAGATAATGCAGAATTGGTAGATAACGAACATAGCTGCAGCCTTTACTTTTACTCCCATTCACTAAGTTGAAAATTCTTTGTCTTACACTTCATCTATATCTCAATAGCTAAAATTAATTCAAATCTCAGCAATCTGCTGTAAAAGGTAACTTACTTGGAACATGTTCTGTCTTGCTAACCATGATGTTTCTTGGCACCAACTAAGAAGCAATGAGTTCCATGATGAAAAATCAGGAGCAATATCCTTTTCTAACATTTGTGAAAAGAGCCCAAAAGCCTTTTGAAAATCCCCCTTCCTACAAAGAGCATCAACCAAGGGATTATAACTTCCTATATCAAGTTTGCAACCCCTCACAACCATGTCGTCAATGAGCTTCAAAGCACTACTGACCTTTCCTTGCCTGCAGAACCCACTAATCAGAGCATTGAATGTTGGTGCAAGTGGATAATAACCACGACCAACCATCTCATTCATCAGCTCAAATGCTTCACGCATATACCCTACTTCACAAAATCCATGTATTAAATGGTCATAAACAAGAACATTTGGAACTCCCCCTTCTCCAAGTATCTGACCAAAAACCTTCTTTGCATCCTCAATAGCACCCTCTTCACAAAGACATACAATTCTCAAGCTCCTATCGACTGCTCTAGGGAATAACTTCCCCATCTGGATCAGAAATGTGAGTGCTTCATCTAACTGATTCCCCTTATACAAACCATATAACACACTATCATAAGGGCTTAAACGACCCCTAGGTCCCTCCTCACTCTCCTCCATTATTTCCAAAATCTTAAACCCATCTTCCATCCTCCCTCCTGAACACAATCCTTTAATTAATGTATCATATGTAACAAAATTCCAATTAATTCCATCTGTTTTCATCTCATTAAACAAATCAAGAGCCAAATCCAACATTTCATACTCACAACAACCAGAGATCAATATATTGTAAGTGTCCACATTTGGAAAGCAGCCCTTCCTCTCCATCTCCTTCAAAAGGCGATGCCCAACTTTCACTTTCCCTAATCTACAAAACCCCTTTATCAAAGTGTTATAAGCCACAACATCCACCACACTTCCCTTGCTCTCCAATCTGTTCAAAATGTCTACAGCCTCAGTTACACGACCAACATTGCAGAGAACTTCCAGCACCTTAGTCCCTGTTACAACATCAGGCATAGACCCCAGATTGAAGCACTTCTCTAAGAGAACAAGAGCTTGAACTAAATTCTCTTCTTTACAATACGCAGATATTAAGATATTAAAAGTCACATCATTAGGCTCCTCCATCTCATTCATCAAGCTCCTTGCTCTCCCAACTTTCCCATTCCTGCAAAGTGCATGAAGTAATGTGTTATAAATCACAGTATTTGGTATGATTTCCCTAGACTTCATCACTTGCAACAGTTTGAAACCATCACCAATCCTATTAGTCAAGCAAAGCCCCTTCATTAAGATCCCGAAAGTGTATTCATCACCTTCAACACCGCTCCCCATCATCTTCTTCCTATAAAACTCTCGAGCCAAATCAATATCTTCCTTAACAAGAACATCAAGTACTGAATTGAAAATCCTCAAAGAAGGTTTCTTTCCAAACTGGGTAACCAAGTCAACCACTTTGATTACCCGCTTAACCATATGTGCCCGCCCTAGACCACGGACAATCGTGATGAAAATGTCTTCATCAGGGGGTGACCCAATTGCGTTGGGCATTTCTTGAAGTAATTCCTTTACAATATCAAAGCGGCGGAAAGAACAGAGCTTGTGGATCAATGCACGGTAGGTGGATTGAGAGTGGGTAAAATTGGGGAGTTTGGAAGCCCATTTGAAGGTTTGAAGGGCTTGGGAGAATGACTTTTGGTCTAGTATTAAATGGGCAATGTGCTGTTGGGATGGAACAGGAGATGATGAGGATGAAATGCATTTTGATTGCAGGCTGCAAAAAAGAAATCTCTGATAAGTTAGTGAGCGGAATATTGGAAGTGTTGAAGGGTTGGAGATTTGGGGCATGAAGTGCTTTGTTTCCAACACCAACTAATTTATTTTCATACTGGGTTAGACAATTAAAACCGGTTACACACCTTCCAAATTTACCTTAGCAATGCTTCAGTAATGGGGTAATCATCGCAAATAGCCATGTTCATTTCTCAGAATTCAGCCCACTGTTAATCAAATACATCTTTGTGGTATCCAAATATATATATATATATATAAACAACCACACGAGCTTACACATGAACGCGCATGAAAACACTCATTTAAGTATATTTCAATAATATCAACATCGAATTTGAGAAGATTAAGGCATTCCCTCAAGAAACTTGTCTCATATCAGCGCTTGAGACTAATATTATCGGACGTACATTTTTTTTTATATCTTACTCTTAGACATAAATTTACATAAGACAGTATTGTTCCGAAACAGGACAGCAGCTTACAATATGCATAAGGGAAAGTACAAAATCTAATCCTACCATCCAAGCCTAAAGATTGTAGCACTTACATAGTTACACACCTACAGAGATGCCAAAGTCTAGACATATAAACATCATACGAACAGAGTATCGTACTCACATGTCCATGTCATCAAAAATCTCCCCATCTTCCTCATACGGTAATTCAGCCATTAGAAATTCCTCGGTCACCAAATTACTGCCGAAGACAGAAACAATTAAGCCACAGACTAACCATGACAATCAACAGGAAATACCATACATAGTATTGAGAAGTATTTCAACCCACCTTAAACAACAAAAACGAAAACTCACAACACGCTTTAGTTTTCTGTGATAGAAGAAGAAATTGAAAGACCATCTGAAGAGAAGAAGTGCCCATGTCATAATTGCAGCCATGTGACTAACACTAATTGAATAGAGATATCAAAACTTACATGGCTCCTCTCTCTAGAAATGGATCAGCATCAGAGTCTGGATTGTAACTGTAAATTTCACAATCTGCTAGTTTTACAACCTGCATCACAATGTATTATAAAACTGCCTCTTTGTATGAATTGCATAAGATTCTGTAAATTAAGCTCACCTCGTCTAAAGCCTTGTACAAGGAATCTAGCAGGGAATTGCCCCCATTAGTCTCAATCCATTCCTGCAATTGAATGGTCCAACCAACATGTAAGGCTCAGTGATGTATCCTTCATAATAAAGGTATAAGGTGATACGAAACAGTATTATTAACACAAGCCATCAGACTCTGCATCATCACTACTAGAAACATAAAAGCAAATGAAATGACTTACCACTTGCCTCCAATTCACATAATAACAAATCAAAAGACTGTACCAAATTACTTCATAAATGGCAAGAATGTCCAATGGTACATCAGAAGTTCTACAATTTTTTTTTCTAATTCAGGCTTTGACATTTCAGGCCACCATACTTCAAAATAATTTACCAGTCCCTATATCAGAGAAGGCAATAGTCCTGAAGTATGATAACATAGTGTTCAATAATGGTCAAAGTGGAACTTCAAAATATAAAGAAAATAAATATAAATTACACTTTTCCACTTACAATGTCCTCCACAACCCCCCGCCCCACCCCCAATTAAAAATTCCCCTTACCATTAAAGCTAATCACATGATCACGTACTGATTTTTCTTTCATCCTTCTGTGATTACATGACAAAAATTACAGAAAATTTAACGCGGGGGGGGGGGGGAGGGGGGGGACATTGCAACTACAAGACTGATTGCTCAAATTAAAGTTTAAGGGCGACATTTCAATGACCATATACTTTAGGGTGGGAAAGTGCAGTTTACCCAGAAAAAAAATTAATGGTGTAAAATACTAGTTTTTGAAGCCCATAAGCATACACCAAAGTGACATCTCATTCGGGTCACAAGCTTTTAGGTCATGCAAGAACATGCAATTTTTTAGCTTTTCAAAAAGGGAATGCAGTTCCTAGTCCATCCCCCAAACCCACCCAAAAAAAATATCATATATCTTTGGAAAGAGAAGAGGGGCAACTGCATATGACTTTCAATGGTTTTGATAAAAAAATAGAAACCAACATCCCTCTAGCTAGACAAAAGTAAAGATCATAGAATAAAATTTTTAGAAATACCTTTGATGCTTCAAACATGTAGGTATCAAAGATCTGCTTAAAACTGTCCCAACTTTCCTCTGTGAAGAACTGGTGAGCTTTCATCGCACTAGAAAACCGCAAAGATGTAGGCAACATCATAATATAAGGAAACAAAAGCCTGCGGCTACAAGTCTATAGCACGCACTTAATAGATATGGGTTAAATAGACCAACCATATGAATAGCCACATTAGACTTTGGGAAATGGAGAGATTTGAACTCTCAGCTCCTTCTAGAGCAACAGTTCTATGAACCGTCTGTCAAACCCTTTGACAACACTCCCACAGCAATCAAAAGAGGATTATTAGTGGGTTGCCATGTCGCCCAATAAGCTGTCAATGGCATTACCCATAATCCTCCATTTTAGCCATATTTTAAATATAAAGGTATTTATAAAACATTAGATACAGGAATACCTGAAGTCATAATCTGGATACATGTGATAAAGTGTAAGAACAAGGTAGATCAATGTCTTCCGGCTGGAAAAACATATCGGACAACCAATCAAAAAATATATGAGATAGCCTACACAGTTTCCAAAATCAATCTAGGTTAAATTTGACACCTGGATCTGCTCAACAAGACATCAGCAGGTGTAGGAGAGTCGGTGTCTGAAGATTTCCCTAGATAATCAAGCATCTGAAATAAAAAGTAAGAATTAAATACAGATACATATAGCGTATCAAAAAGATTCTCGAAGAACCAATGACAAGAATGAGTGAATAATATAACATAATAAGGCCCACACCCATTGGCTTAAGCTTTTAGGTCAAGTGGTGCCCCAATATGTTACATTAACCCCTCAATTGAAGTCTTCCCAAGGTGTTATCTCTCCCAACAAAATGTATTAACTCTACAGAGCATCACAGCATCACCATTTCACTTACGGAAAAAGAATCATACAGTGCACACACACCAACACCAAGAGATACAACGCAGCAGAAATTTACTATTAAAAGGAAAAAGATGGTCAAAGAAAGTAAATAAAGAGTGAAGAGTATGATTTTCATGTTAACTTTTTAGAGCTTCACCATCTCAAGTAAACGGAAAAGAATCATACAGAGCACATATGGGATTATTAATAAACACAGAAAATATAAAAAGAGCGCATTTAGGGAAGTCATCTTATTCTTTTACCAAGAAAGAGGAGTAGACCCACTTTATCTTTTCTGACCTCCTCTTTATAAAACTAACATTAAAAAATATGAACTATTTATGAGAACAAATACAGCTTATATGGTCATGGTCATCCAATAAGATATAGAATGCTACCAGGACAAAAAAGGGTGGGAAGAGAACTAAAAGGAAAAAGAAAAGTATTGAAGGTTTTAAGAATATTGTTCAGCATAACTGTCTTTAAAGGAGTTAAAAGAATCAAACAGGTAATAATTTTAGTGCCTGATTTACCTCATTCTCCAAGCTGAGAGAGAGTTTCTTATCAGTTCCCGTGTGTTTGCCTAGAGGAAACAAAAGAAAACTAAGTCAATCTTGAAAAAAAGATCAAATACTTCTAGAATAAATTGTAAACTTGTTCTTACAGGAGTAAGCTTCAAGGCATCCTTTAATGGTACGCTCCCCAAGATTTAGACGACTCAAGAAATCATTTAATCTGGAAAACAAAATATAATTAAGAATGAATGTCAAATTAAAAAAAAAAAAAAAAAACTTAAGACTATACTCTCAAAATCTTTAAAAAAAGAAGCCAATAGCCTTGTAGCTAAATGGCACTGCTCAGTTTCCTTTATGAGGAGAACCAAGGTTCAAATTCCCCCCTACTTTGTATAACAATTGAATTATCAAAAGAAAAAATCTTTTAAAAAGAAGAAGAAGCAGTGGAACTGAAGTGTTTAATTTGTTACTCAAGTTCAAAATTTACCGATCTAGTGGAGTGTATTCTAAGAACTTCATGATGAGTATACTTTGACTTGATAATTTTGACAAGGCAGATACCGCTTGTACTAGAGTTCTCCCAGAGATCCTGTGTGATGAACGACTATGAACATTTTATCGAAAATTAGAAAGAATAAAGATGTCCAAGTAATTTTTCTAGGTGAGCCAAGTCCAAGCTGTTCAGTTGATCCCATTATGAATGCCTATATGTGTACCAACAGTACTAAACTCATAAAATAATATGACTTGTGGTGCAAAAGAAACATAATTAGACCCAAAAACCTTTTTAAATTTTTTTTTTTTTTAAGAACTAAAACCATTTAAGTATAGGGAGTATCCTTAGTACAAAATTAAAAATATATGCTTCATGAGACATAAATTAGGTCAATATAAAGCCCTCTATAGCCGAATATTCCACAATAACAACAAAGCCTTTAGTCCCAAAATTTTAAGGTCGACAATGGAACCTCAACATATTAAATCAGGATCCACCACATGTATTTTTCATCACCATTCTATCCTATCTAAAATTATACTCTCTACCACCTCTTTAATTAGCCAATATACCACAACAAATATAAAGAATGGCGTGGAATTTAAAAGAAAATGAAGTAATTTTAGACATAACCAAAGATGCATAGCTTATACAGAGTTTTCTGTTCTGTTTTTAATCTTGAATTCACTGTAAGGACATAGTTCAGTGGCTTAAACGTCCACACCAGCAATCTAACAATTCAACCCCACATGTATATAAACATTTTATAAATCATCTCACTCTGAAGTTTTTCATTTAATCATTGGCACAAACTTTTCCTTCCCCCAAAAAGCATGCAATTCAATTCATTTGAGCCTCAGATCACGCTAGAGTTTCTCAGAGACCCAGTATCCATCCCAAACTATAAAATTCAACATTGCGTGTTTTGAAAACAAATACACTAACAACAGAATCACTCATAGCCCCATTATGGCAGTATCCATCACACACTATAAAAATTTAATAATTGAGTTTTAAAATACTAACAACATAATTGTTGAGAGACCGAGTATCCATGCATAAAGTCCAAAAAAACTGTCTTTTCAAGACTAATATTACACTAGCAACAGAATTGCCCAGATCCCCAAGTACCCATCCCACACCAAATAAATTAAAAAAAAACCTGTGTTTTGAAAAGTAATATTACACTAACAACAGAATCACTCAGATGCCCAGTATCCATCCCACACCATAAAATTAAAAAAAAAATTGAGTTTTAAAAACTAATATTACACTAACAACAGAATTACTCAGAGACCCAGTATCCATCCCACACCATAAAATCCAAAATACTGTGTTTATTACACTAACAACAGTATTGCTTAGAGACCCAAGTATCCATCCCACACCAAAAACATTGTGTTTTGAAAAGTGATATTACGCTAACAACAGAATTTCTCAGAGACCCAAGTATCCATCCCACACCAAAAAAAAAAAAAAAAAAAAGTTTTGAAAAGTAATATTACACTAACAACCGAATAACTCAGAGACCTTGCATCCATACCACACCATAAAATCCAAAAAAATGTGTTTTAAAAACTAATATTCACTAACAACAGAATTGCTCAGAGATCCAGTATCCATCCCACACCATAAAATCCAAAACACTGTGTTTTCAAAACTAATATTACACTAACAACAGAATTTCTCAGACACCCGGTATCCATTCCACACCATAAAATTCAAAAAATTGTGTTTTCAAAACTAATATTACACTAACAACAGAATTTCTCAGAGACCCAGTATCCATCCCACACCATAAAATTCAAAAAGCTGTGTTTTCAAAACTAATATCACACTAGCATCAGAATNTCTCTCTCTCTCTCTCTCTCTCTCTCTCTCAGTGGTTTTCAACTATTGATTGGATTTAATTTACTACTGTTAGATAATTTGCTATTTAAACTAATAAAATAAAATTTAGAGGAACAGTAAAATTTATTTCAAAAATTTATTAATTAATTATGAAATTTATAAATAAGAATTAAAAATACAAAACACAATCATGTCCTTCTATTGCTGAAATTGAAGCAAGCTCCCAAAAGATCATGTCCTACTATCATAAAGAGGGAAAAAAAAAATACTTCTAAAAGATCTCGTACATTTTTAAATTTCAAATAAAATAACTTTAGTTTAACTAATAACAATTTTTTCTCAAATCTATTAAATCATAAACCTCACATTCAAAATTTCAAATACAATTCTAATAGTTCAGGCTAATAAAGAAAAAAAAAATCCATCTATGAGTGTACAATACGATATATTAGTATAAAAGAAAATGTAATAATACAAAAAGACCAACAAAGAATATGTAAAAAAACAAGAAAAACATGGAATAAGGGTTAAAGGTTGTCAAAACAATATATATGTTACTACAATGACATACCCATCAAAGCAAAACTCCCAAAGTCTATAAAGGGATCTTTGTGGGTTCACCCCTTTGTCAAAAAACCAATCACACATCATAATAAACCCAACAAAAGCACCGACATCAAAAATCTCAAACAACCAAAGACCCATATTCAATTAAGACCCTCAAAAAACCCATGATGACCTCTAACCTCCACTTCAAAAACACAAGTTGTTACCACTCAAAATCTTCAAAAACACAAGTTCTTACCACTCAAAATCAAAACCACAATAGCTCTTCTGTGGTTTTAGCCAACTCATATGAGTTAGGATGAAATGGGATAACATGATTGGGTTAGACAGCATAGTTGAGAGGTTAAAGCTAAAGCACAATTTGTCAAATCTCATGCGTAATTGAGTTAGAATGACGTGAAAGACTATTGATAAGTGTATATTAAAGAAAAGATGTGCAAGAAATGAAAACCCAAAGTGAGAAGAAAAATGTCTTGAAACGATAAACCTAAAAAAATGAAGAGTCCTTGTCTTTTAATTAGTGTTTACTTAGTAATTGAGAGAGAGAGAGAGAGACTTAAAACGATGAACCAAAGGAAACAAAAGGTTAATATCTTTTATTACAAGAGAACCTTCAAAGAGAGCACCACATGACAAAACCTTGTATTCTTCCACTGTTATATATATATATACATCGAATTTACTGGCTTAGCCACACAAAGACAATGTCAACCAAGCAATCAAAAATTAAAACCGGTTACACACCTTCCAAATTTACCTTAGCAATGCTTCAGTAATGGGGGTAATCATCGCAAATAGCCATGTTCATTTCTCAGAATTCAGCCCACTGTTAATCAAATACATCTTTGTGGTATCCAAATATATATATATATATATAAACAACCACACGAGCTTACACATGAACGCGCATGAAAACACTCATTTAAGTATATTTCAATAATATCAACATCGAATTTGAGAAGATTAAGGCATTCCCTCAAGAAACTTGTCTCATATCAGCGCTTGAGACTAATATTATCGGACGTACATTTTTTTTTTATATCTTACTCTTAGACATAAATTTACATAAGACAGTATTGTTCCGAAACAGGACAGCAGCTTACAATATGCATAAGGGAAAGTACAAAATCTAATCCTACCATCCAAGCCTAAAGATTGTAGCACTTACATAGTTACACACCTACAGAGATGCCAAAGTCTAGACATATAAACATCATACGAACAGAGTATCGTACTCACATGTCCATGTCATCAAAAATCTCCCCATCTTCCTCATACGGTAATTCAGCCATTAGAAATTCCTCGGTCACCAAATTACTGCCGAAGACAGAAACAATTAAGCCACAGACTAACCATGACAATCAACAGGAAATACCATACATAGTATTGAGAAGTATTTCAACCCACCTTAAACAACAAAAACGAAAACTCACAACACGCTTTAGTTTTCTGTGATAGAAGAAGAAATTGAAAGACCATCTGAAGAGAAGAAGTGCCCATGTCATAATTGCAGCCATGTGACTAACACTAATTGAATAGAGATATCAAAACTTACATGGCTCCTCTCTCTAGAAATGGATCAGCATCAGAGTCTGGATTGTAACTGTAAATTTCACAATCTGCTAGTTTTACAACCTGCATCACAATGTATTATAAAACTGCCTCTTTGTATGAATTGCATAAGATTCTGTAAATTAAGCTCACCTCGTCTAAAGCCTTGTACAAGGAATCTAGCAGGGAATTGCCCCCATTAGTCTCAATCCATTCCTGCAATTGAATGGTCCAACCAACATGTAAGGCTCAGTGATGTATCCTTCATAATAAAGGTATAAGGTGATACGAAACAGTATTATTAACACAAGCCATCAGACTCTGCATCATCACTACTAGAAACATAAAAGCAAATGAAATGACTTACCACTTGCCTCCAATTCACATAATAACAAATCAAAAGACTGTACCAAATTACTTCATAAATGGCAAGAATGTCCAATGGTACATCAGAAGTTCTACAATTTTTTTTTTCTAATTCAGGCTTTGACATTTCAGGCCACCATACTTCAAAATAATTTACCAGTCCCTATATCAGAGAAGGCAATAGTCCTGAAGTATGATAACATAGTGTTCAATAATGGTCAAAGTGGAACTTCAAAATATAAAGAAAATAAATATAAATTACACTTTTCCACTTACAATGTCCTCCACAACCCCCCGCCCCACCCCCAATTAAAAATTCCCCTTACCATTAAAGCTAATCACATGATCACGTACTGATTTTTCTTTCATCCTTCTGTGATTACATGACAAAAATTACAGAAAATTTAACGGGGGGGGGGGGGGAGGGGGTGGACATTGCAACTACAAGACTGATTGCTCAAATTAAAGTTTAAGGGCGACATTTCAATGACCATATACTTTAGGGTGGGAAAGTGCAGTTTACCCAGAAAAAAAATTAATGGTGTAAAATACTAGTTTTTGAAGCCCATAAGCATACACCAAAGTGACATCTCATTCGGGTCACAAGCTTTTAGGTCATGCAAGAACATGCAATTTTTTAGCTTTTCAAAAAGGGAATGCAGTTCCTAGTCCATCCCCCAAACCCACCCAAAAAAAATATCATATATCTTTGGAAAGAGAAGAGGGGCAACTGCATATGACTTTCAATGGTTTTGATAAAAAAATAGAAACCAACATCCCTCTAGCTAGACAAAAGTAAAGATCATAGAATAAAATTTTTAGAAATACCTTTGATGCTTCAAACATGTAGGTATCAAAGATCTGCTTAAAACTGTCCCAACTTTCCTCTGTGAAGAACTGGTGAGCTTTCATCGCACTAGAAAACCGCAAAGATGTAGGCAACATCATAATATAAGGAAACAAAAGCCTGCGGCTACAAGTCTATAGCACGCACTTAATAGATATGGGTTAAATAGACCAACCATATGAATAGCCACATTAGACTTTGGGAAATGGAGAGATTTGAACTCTCAGCTCCTTCTAGAGCAACAGTTCTATGAACCGTCTGTCAAACCCTTTGACAACACTCCCACAGCAATCAAAAGAGGATTATTAGTGGGTTGCCATGTCGCCCAATAAGCTGTCAATGGCATTACCCATAATCCTCCATTTTAGCCATATTTTAAATATAAAGGTATTTATAAAACATTAGATACAGGAATACCTGAAGTCATAATCTGGATACATGTGATAAAGTGTAAGAACAAGGTAGATCAATGTCTTCCGGCTGGAAAAACATATCGGACAACCAATCAAAAAATATATGAGATAGCCTACACAGTTTCCAAAATCAATCTAGGTTAAATTTGACACCTGGATCTGCTCAACAAGACATCAGCAGGTGTAGGAGAGTCGGTGTCTGAAGATTTCCCTAGATAATCAAGCATCTGAAATAAAAAGTAAGAATTAAATACAGATACATATAGCGTATCAAAAAGATTCTCGAAGAACCAATGACAAGAATGAGTGAATAATATAACATAATAAGGCCCACACCCATTGGCTTAAGCTTTTAGGTCAAGTGGTGCCCCAATATGTTACATTAACCCCTCAATTGAAGTCTTCCCAAGGTGTTATCTCTCCCAACAAAATGTATTAACTCTACAGAGCATCACAGCATCACCATTTCACTTACGGAAAAAGAATCATACAGTGCACACACACCAACACCAAGAGATACAACGCAGCAGAAATTTACTATTAAAAGGAAAAAGATGGTCAAAGAAAGTAAATAAAGAGTGAAGAGTATGATTTTCATGTTAACTTTTTAGAGCTTCACCATCTCAAGTAAACGGAAAAGAATCATACAGAGCACATATGGGATTATTAATAAACACAGAAAATATAAAAAGAGCGCATTTAGGGAAGTCATCTTATTCTTTTACCAAGAAAGAGGAGTAGACCCACTTTATCTTTTCTGACCTCCTCTTTATAAAACTAACATTAAAAAATATGAACTATTTATGAGAACAAATACAGCTTATATGGTCATGGTCATCCAATAAGATATAGAATGCTACCAGGACAAAAAAGGGTGGGAAGAGAACTAAAAGGAAAAAGAAAAGTATTGAAGGTTTTAAGAATATTGTTCAGCATAACTGTCTTTAAAGGAGTTAAAAGAATCAAACAGGTAATAATTTTAGTGCCTGATTTACCTCATTCTCCAAGCTGAGAGAGAGTTTCTTATCAGTTCCCGTGTGTTTGCCTAGAGGAAACAAAAGAAAACTAAGTCAATCTTGAAAAAAAGATCAAATACTTCTAGAATAAATTGTAAACTTGTTCTTACAGGAGTAAGCTTCAAGGCATCCTTTAATGGTACGCTCCCCAAGATTTAGACGACTCAAGAAATCATTTAATCTGGAAAACAAAATATAATTAAGAATGAATGTCAAATTAAAAAAAAAAAAAAAAAAACTTAAGACTATACTCTCAAAATCTTTAAAAAAAGAAGCCAATAGCCTTGTAGCTAAATGGCACTGCTCAGTTTCCTTTATGAGGAGAACCAAGGTTCAAATTCCCCCCTACTTTGTATAACAATTGAATTATCAAAAGAAAAAATCTTTTAAAAAGAAGAAGAAGCAGTGGAACTGAAGTGTTTAATTTGTTACTCAAGTTCAAAATTTACCGATCTAGTGGAGTGTATTCTAAGAACTTCATGATGAGTATACTTTGACTTGATAATTTTGACAAGGCAGATACCGCTTGTACTAGAGTTCTCCCAGAGATCCTGTGTGATGAACGACTATGAACATTTTATCGAAAATTAGAAAGAATAAAGATGTCCAAGTAATTTTTCTAGGTGAGCCAAGTCCAAGCTGTTCAGTTGATCCCATTATGAATGCCTATATGTGTACCAACAGTACTAAACTCATAAAATAATATGACTTGTGGTGCAAAAGAAACATAATTAGACCCAAAAACCTTTTTAAATTTTTTTTTTTTTTAAGAACTAAAACCATTTAAGTATAGGGAGTATCCTTAGTACAAAATTAAAAATATATGCTTCATGAGACATAAATTAGGTCAATATAAAGCCCTCTATAGCCGAATATTCCACAATAACAACAAAGCCTTTAGTCCCAAAATTTTAAGGTCGACAATGGAACCTCAACATATTAAATCAGGATCCACCACATGTATTTTTCATCACCATTCTATCCTATCTAAAATTATACTCTCTACCACCTCTTTAATTAGCCAATATACCACAACAAATATAAAGAATGGCGTGGAATTTAAAAGAAAATGAAGTAATTTTAGACATAACCAAAGATGCATAGCTTATACAGAGTTTTCTGTTCTGTTTTTAATCTTGAATTCACTGTAAGGACATAGTTCAGTGGCTTAAACGTCCACACCAGCAATCTAACAATTCAACCCCACATGTATATAAACATTTTATAAATCATCTCACTCTGAAGTTTTTCATTTAATCATTGGCACAAACTTTTCCTTCCCCCAAAAAGCATGCAATTCAATTCATTTGAGCCTCAGATCACGCTAGAGTTTCTCAGAGACCCAGTATCCATCCCAAACTATAAAATTCAACATTGCGTGTTTTGAAAACAAATACACTAACAACAGAATCACTCATAGCCCCATTATGGCAGTATCCATCACACACTATAAAAATTTAATAATTGAGTTTTAAAATACTAACAACATAATTGTTGAGAGACCGAGTATCCATGCATAAAGTCCAAAAAAACTGTCTTTTCAAGACTAATATTACACTAGCAACAGAATTGCCCAGATCCCCAAGTACCCATCCCACACCAAATAAATTAAAAAAAACCTGTGTTTTGAAAAGTAATATTACACTAACAACAGAATCACTCAGATGCCCAGTATCCATCCCACACCATAAAATTAAAAAAAAAATTGAGTTTTAAAAACTAATATTACACTAACAACAGAATTACTCAGAGACCCAGTATCCATCCCACACCATAAAATCCAAAATACTGTGTTTATTACACTAACAACAGTATTGCTTAGAGACCCAAGTATCCATCCCACACCAAAAACATTGTGTTTTGAAAAGTGATATTACGCTAACAACAGAATTTCTCAGAGACCCAAGTATCCATCCCACACCAAAAAAAAAAAAAAAAAAAATTTCTCAGAGACCCAAGTATCCATCCCACACAAAAAAAAAAAAAAAAAAAAGTTTTGAAAAGTAATATTACACTAACAACCGAATAACTCAGAGACCTTGCATCCATACCACACCATAAAATCCAAAAAAATGTGTTTTAAAAACTAATATTCACTAACAACAGAATTGCTCAGAGATCCAGTATCCATCCCACACCATAAAATCCAAAACACTGTGTTTTCAAAACTAATATTACACTAACAACAGAATTTCTCAGACACCCGGTATCCATTCCACACCATAAAATTCAAAAAATTGTGTTTTCAAAACTAATATTACACTAACAACAGAATTTCTCAGAGACCCAGTATCCATCCCACACCATAAAATTCAAAAAGCTGTGTTTTCAAAACTAATATCACACTAGCATCAGAATTACTCATAGACCCAGTACCCACCCAACCCTATAAAATTCAAAAATATGTGCTTTGAAAACAAATATTACACCCAAAAAAAGTCAAACCCCAATACTGCCGAACAATTCAACATTAATTAACACTACAAGTCCAAAATAGACACGCCTATTAAATTCATCAACAACAATAAATGATGGGTAATCGTAAATTTAACATTAAATAGCAAAGCACATAGTTAATAAAAAAAAAAACCAACATGTTTTCCATAAACAAAGCAAACTGGAGTGAAAAATTGAAGGAGAATGAAACGAAATTAACGAATTGAAGTACCTAAGATTTGGTCAAATTAATGGCAAGGGTTTGATTTGAGCGGGAGAGGAGTGGATTTAGGCACGATGGAATTTTGGGATTTTGGATTTTGGGTATTTGTTTAAATCTAAAGGAATCCAAAAAAAACTAAAAGGGTTTCGAAGAGCGAATATTCTTGTATGCTTGTTAGATTTTGATTTGATTTTAGAGTTCCGAGTTATTATAGGAGACTGGTGGGAATGAATGAGTTTCGTATGGGTTTGTGGTTGGTACAAAATTGTGGCCTGTGTGAGAGACCAATGGGCTCAACTTGGGTGCTATACCAAAATGGACCTCCAATTTGTTGGGTCAAATTTATAACACTATTGGTTAGGATTTTTTTTTTAATGGGAACTATTGGTTAGGAGTTTGTAGCTTGACCAATACAACACAAAATATTTTTTTTCTTCTCTTAATATATATCTAATAATAATAATAATTAATTCAATTCAATTATGTGAATCAGTTTGTATATTTTCTTTCTATATTTCTTTTCTTTTTTCCATGTATGTGATCATAATTAATAGGCTATTGTTTTTCATATGTCAAACTTCATTTGAAAAGGAAAATAAAATCTTTATTAGTTTTGTTGACATAAGGAAAATTTTTGTTAAAAATAAAAATAAAGAAGTAAGAGTTTAATTGAAAATAGAAAAAAATTATTAAAAAATCACAAATTCATAATTTAATCATTTATTATTCTTATGCAAATTTGTGTTTTAAGTAATGAAATATAAGAATGATTACATGAAAAACTCCAATATTTATTTATTTTTAAGTGAAATATGAAATTTAAAATACTATATTCACAATATAGTTTTAAAAGTGCTACGATTAGATTATTTTATTAGTCTATATTAATTAATATATTAAAATTTACATGAGTTGCACTTGAGGTTAGTCCATCTATTAAGTATTAACAACCTTTTTCATATAAATAATACATAAGTGGAATTTCTACTTTAAAAAAAAATCACAAAATGGCTTGTAATTATGTAAAAAACATCTAATTGAATAATACAATACAAATATTTTTTTGGCATAAAAATATAGCTTACTATTCACATGAATTGTTTTTTATTATTTAGACTGATCTTAAGTATTTGTGTGCATGTGTCGTCATTTAGAAATTTTAGCCCACTTGACATTAAATCCTGAATTCACCACTGATGTGAGTTATTAGCACATAATCTTTTTTTTTTTTTTTTTGAGAAACTATTAACACATAATCATATAGCTAAATTCCCATCCAAAAAAATATATATATATTGCTAAATTTAATTGAAAATTTTAAAATACATATCCTAAGCTACAAGATAATAAATTTGAATTTATAGTAAGTGCTATTAAGTCTTAACTCAAACCTGTATTTTCATAAGTGCACAAAAATAGATTGAATTGACTGAAGTGAATCAAAATGGACTAAATGAACCGAATAAGACTGTTTGAAGGAGAAAACAGCCAACACTTGTATCATGTGCTTCCTTGTACTTGGCTTTATCTTCTTGTTTGATTCATCAACTTCTTTTTACTTTTATTTATGGGATAGATATTGTAGCTTTTTAATATTAGCACAGGGTCAGTATTCCAATTAGTTCAGCTAAAATTTTGCCAACTAACCCAGAAAGGTAAAATCAGTACCGGACCAAACTATCTAGGACCAAACTAAATGCGATCTATAATGTGTAATCAAATCTGATTAGCACTTTATATTAGCAAAAAGTACTTTATTTTTTCAACTGTCTGTCATTGCCTTGGTTTGGATAGCACTGATACCTGCGGTGCGTTTTGTGAGTTGCGTTTTCTCCTTTTTTTTTTTTTTGGCCCGGATTTGACGATAGTGGAAGACAATTTTTACTGTACATAAACAGTATGACACTGTTCACACACTGTTTATGCACTGTTCACACATTAAAAATATTAAAAATGAGTTTCATGGTACTATTTATATATTTAAAAATTATTTTACTACAGTGCTTTCAGCAACAATCAGTTTCAATAACTTTCAGCAACAATAAATTGTATCCAAACGGATTGTCTCTTACTCATTAGTTTCTCACTCTCATCTTTGATGCTAATGGGTTGTGACTTGTGAGGGTCATAAGGAGGTGAGAACGGTGGCGCGGTGCCATAAGGCTTAGGGGTGTGGCCGTTTCATAGCAATGAACCTGAGTCCCTGACGAGTTTGTAGTTAGGAATAATATATTTTTGGCTGTACAGTGATTTTGTTTTGAGATTTGCAATGATTTGTTCCTTGCTCTCTCTCATTTCCAATTGCAATAAGGATGTAGGTTTTTGGTTAAGGAAGAGAGAGAAATAAAAATAAGAGAATATTTTATTTTAAAGTAAAAAATATCGATCCCAGTGAGCCATGACTCTTGATAACTACCTATGGTAAATTGCTTCTTATATGTGGAGATGTGCATGATTTGAGTTAGTTGGATTTAGTTTAGGGTATTCTCCTCTCTCCCCTTGTGTGTATTAAAATATTTAGTATTCTCAAAAGAAAAAACAGTAGGTTAATCCCATATTGAAAAATGAGTATGAGTTATAGAAGTTTAAAGTCTATGCTATGTATTCAAGGTGGGTCCTTTTGGGTATACACTATTGTTAGTTTCTTTAAAACATCTTCCCCTCTTTCCTTGCGGGTGTGTGTTAAAATACTTAATATTCCAGAAAAAAAAAAAAAAAAAAAAAAAAAAAAAAAAAAAAAAAAACTTGTAGAGATTGGGTTAGGATCATTTTGTTAAGAATAATAAAAACTTTAATTTTCATTTAATTATTTAAGCACATTTTGTAGTTGATAACATTTTTATAGATTTGGGCCCAATATTGCAATTCTATCTAAACTTTTTTATTTTTTGAGAAAAAATTCTATCTAAACTAAATATCTCAACATACCAAAATATATATCCAAATAACAACATATTTTTAAACCATTAACATTTGTGGGTTGGTAAAAAGTTTAATTTTCATGTCCGTTTGGAAAAAACTTATTTAACTGAACTGAAAACTTTTTACTAAAAGTACTGTAGATAAAGCTAAAAGTTGTTGAAATAGTACAATGAGACCCATGAATAATAACATATTTTTAAACCATTAACATTTATGGGTTGGTAAAAAGTTTAATTTTCATGTCCGTTTGGGAACAGTTTATTTAGTTGAAATTGAAAACTTTTTACTAAAAGTACTATAGATAAAGCTAAAAGTTGTTGAAATAATACAATGAGACGTATGAATAGTATCAAAAAGTGCAATGAGACGTATGAATAGTAGCAAAAATAAACTAAATAGTAAAAAAAAAACTGACTTTTTAAGCCAATGTCAAACGCACATTTAAGCTCATTTCTTAATTTGATAACAATTTTATAGCTTTGAGCCTAATATTTCAATTCTAACTAAACTAAAAATTTCAACATACCAAAATATATCCAAGTAACCACATATAATTTTAAACTATTAACATTGTGGGTTGGGTTGGGTTGAATCACGCGAGTTATACATTTTTCCAACTCAATGTCCTAACCCAACCTAAGCGTTACAAAAATTTACAACCCAACCTAATCCATCAATCCACCAAAAAAAAAGAAAAAAAAAAAGAAAAGGACAACAACAACAACAACTCAAGGCATTGTGGTTACAAGTCTCAATTTTACTTTTGAGTTACAATTTTTTTTCAAGCAATGTTAGAAACACAAAAAAATTCACAATTTTTGTCACGATTTACCACGTGAAAAGTTGTGAGTGGTGGATATAAAATAGTGAGTTCATACTTTCACCATCCACAACTCACCAAATAACAAATAGTAGATTTTTTTTTTTTGTGTCTCTAGCATTTTTTATTTTTTTCTCTAAAAATACACCTTAACAATTATGATTCAAGGACAAAATATAGACGTGGGTTTTTTAGATTTTGAATTATGGTATAGAATGAATTCTGATGAGGTGAATTCTGAGGGAATACTTTTTTTTTTTTGGGTGAGAAATAGTGTTTGGTGGTGTCGAAATTTGTACTAAAAAGGTAATTATTTTGAATGGAATTGCGTTATCTAGGTAGCTTATGAAATCGGCAATCCATATAAATTTATTAGTTGATTAAATAATTTCAAAATGGGTTTTTCTTTAATTAAGAAATGGTTTATTACTTTTCCAATTAGTCTGTTGAAGATCCATAGCCGAGCTGGCCCCATGGTTTTGGGAATATGGCTTTGTTGTTGTAATTACGTGCATTTGTTAAAAAAGTTAAAACGAATTTGGATGTATTTATGTCTTGTGGAGTTCAATTTTTATTTAACATGGTTTAATTGGTCTGGCAGGTGTCCTGCTTGCAGAAATTATAAGGTATGATATGCTGAAATTTGTGATCGATAATTCATAATGAGACGCCGTATTATTATTTGTTGTTGTATTGATTGAAAATAAATTTGTGCAGCCCCATTACGAAAGTTACTATTTCTTCTTTTTTTTTTTTTTTTTTATAATAATAATTTTTTTTTTAGTGTTTTTAAAAGTTAAGACATCAGATTTTGGACGAAACTCTAATTATTAATTGAGTCCAATTTCTCCCCAAAAAAAAAAAAAAAATTTGAGTCCAATTAGATTTTTTTTTTCCCATTCAATTAACCACAAATAAAAATCAAGGAATATATAATGATTATAAAGTTATATTTATATATTATTCTTCCCTTTTATATTCCCTTTTTTTTTACATTTAACATAAAAATAAATAAATAAATAAAAAAGAAGAAGAAGAAGAAGAAGCAGCAGAAGAAAGAGATCATTCTGGTACAAAAGAAAAAGAAACCATCTGAATTTGATTCCTTTCTTTTCTATTTCATTATATATTTATTTGGTCATTCCTTCCCACTTCTTCAAGCTATATAGATTCTACTTTTACAAAATCCAAATAGAAGCGAGCTTATAAATCTACGCAACCTAAATTCATGCAACCAAACGGACTAACAAACTTTTGGAGCCAAATCAAAGTTCTTGTTCGAGTGTGAGTATCTTTCTTTTTAAAAAATAAAATAAAAAGATAGCTTGTGTTGTATTATAGAAGTGAAATGCAATAAGAGTTTGTTTCAACTTTTTCCATTTGAATTTATGATGAGTTAGCATTTTTACTTTGATTCTACTACAATTTATTTTAGTTAATTAAGAGATCTAAGCTTATTTTCATTTGGAGATGATCTCCCCTTTTAGTGCAGGGAGTGATTAAAGGGTGCATTCTGTTGAAGTGCACAAAAACTTGTGCTTACTCAAAGCGTTCAATTTCCAGGTTAGTGTTTAAGATAATTCTTTAATACTTTTTCCTTTTTTGTTTTAAATTATAATTCAGTAATTGAGGTAGGGAGATTTGAACCCTAATAGTTTCCTTTGAAAACATTAGAAGGCAACAATAATATATCTATTATACACATATGAAATATCGAACATCTGCTAAGTTAAAAGCATAACACCCACCACAATCAAGTCCAATAAATAAAAGCAGAGCACCTACCACTTTCAAGTCATGTAGACAAATTAGATGTATGGGTGTTTGAGTTTGACACGGAGACATAGAGAAATGGAGCTTCAACACTTAACCCATGAGTATCCTCTGATGATCAATGAATTTCCAGGAAATTCATGATCATTGATATCAAATGTGATTCCTTGCTTCAATGATGTTTCAAAATGTTTGACTTCAAAAAAAAAAAAAAAAAGTACTTCTATTTCCGGGCGACTGCAATAGATTGAAATCATTGAACCATTGAAGTTCTATATGGTTCAAACCTTATCACGGCGTGTCACCAGAAAGGAATTCTTTACTCTACCATTAATAAGCAATGGAAATGACCATGATATTAATAAAATAAAATATTCATGTAAGAATAATTTTAAAAGAATGAGCACATCTTCATATGTTTCTGGTCTCCTTACATGAGTAGGCATCCTATTCCTATCGCCGCCTCTCATCTCATTTCGCTTAATTTTTGTATCTTTTGATTATCCTTTCTCATTTCTCTCTAAAAAAAAAAAATTAAACAAAAGAAATAAATTTCACTTAAACGGGGATAAAAACGGTACACCTTGAATAGTAACATTCTTAATCATACATGATGTTTCCTCTATCCAAGTGACAAAATAGGCAATGCCTCTAACACGTTGAGCTAGTATGTGAGTTGCTTTGTTTTCTTCTCTAGCAACATAATAAAAGTATAAAACTGAACACTATGGTTTGGATCTGCTGTACCTGAGCCAATGCTCCTGAAATGTTATTCATGATGCTGAGTTGAGCCATTATGATGCAAAAGGAATTAATAACGAGCTGTGAATCACTATCAAAAATCGCATAACGAATACCTTTATTGCTATCAATTTATGACCCCATCAGACCTTATCATTGCCAGACACCAATAAAATAATTCATGCATGGCTCTAAGCCTCTAACACATTAATATTAACAATAGAAATGATGATATTAATGAAACAAAAAACGATAATAATGTTAGAATGACAATGATCATGATAATAACAAATAATAATTTTAAGAGAATGAGCGCGTCTTCTACTCTTCTTTCGTTTCTCTCCGACTTGAATACACATCATCCTACCGCCACCTCTCAAGTCTCATCTCACTAACTCATTCCACTTCTCATTCATATCTTTCAATTGTCCCTTCCCATTGCTGTTTAAAAAAATATTAGTAGTACTCTTTTAAAATTATATGCGAGTGATAATATCAAAAGCAATTGTTTAATATCGCCTAGTTTGACCAAATTTTAATGACTTAAAATTAACGTCCTCTTAAAGCATTCATATTAGTCTCACCAATTTAAATATTTCAGCAAAAATTTATCTAAACTCAACCGAAACAAGCGTGCATTAGTCTCACTAAATTAACAAATTTTTTTAAAGAGGATAGTTTCATCGCAACATGTACTGAGCCTCTATCCTCACTACATTTAATTCCAATGTTGATAAAGTATTGAGGCTGATGTATGTGTATGAAAATAATAGATATCTAAGCTAGCAAAAGCAGAGTTTTTTTTTAATTAGTTTAGCTAAATATTTGAGAAAATTGATGTGAATGCTCTTATTTGGAGTTTCCCTAATGTGTTCTACCCTTAACTATAATATACTGTGCAACAATATTATCAAAGTCTCCTTCACATGGAATAAAAGAATAAAAATAAGGATGAAATAATAACTTTGGTCACACTTAATAGAGAAATGATTTGATTTTTCTTTTGGTTGTTTTTGTTTTCCAAACAAAGGAAGGATTCCTTACTTCAACTTCCAAGCAAAAACTCTTTCCATTTTGCATAAATCATCATAGAAACTCTTGCTATATTAAGACCTTATTTGGGGGCTTCTCAAGGTGTTCTCTCCCCAACAAATAGTGAAAAGCCCACAGTGTTGCAACAAGATTATCTAAGTCCTTTTTTCGCTTGGATAAAACAACAAAATTAGGGATGAAATAATAACTTTTGTCACAATAAGAGAAACCATTCCATTTTTTCTTTGGTTGTTTTTGTTTTCCAAGCAAAAGAAATAATTCATTGCTTCATCCCCTAAGCAAAAACTCTTCTCATATTGCATGCATCATTGCAAATAGAAATGGAGTGATAACAAGTTACTTTTTTTTTGTAAATTATTCGACATAATTGTGATGATGCATGCAAATAGAATACAAATACGAATAAAAGAATAACTTTTGTCTCAATTAACATGGAGAAATCATTCCGTTTTTTATTTGGTTGTTTTTGTGTTCCAAACAAAAGAAGGATTCCTTGCTTCAACCCCTAAGCAAAAACTCTTTACATATTGCTTGCATCATCATAAATAGAAGTTAAATGGATTGATAACAAGTTACTTTTTTTTTTTGTAAATTATTTGACATAATTGTGATGATGCACGCAAGCAAAATACAAATATGGATAAAAGAATAACTTTGTCTCAATTAACGTGGAGAAACCATTCCATTTTTCCGTTGGTTGTTTTTGTGTTCGAAACAAAACAGGATTCCTTGCCTCTAACCCCTATGAAAAAACTCTTTCCATATTGCATGAATTATTGCAAATAAAATTGGAGTGATCAGGGAAGGAGGGTGGGGGGCCATGACCTTCCTTGACTTTTCAAAAATCCTCCAATCTTTTTGTATTTTTGGTATTAAAAAAAATTGGACATAATTTAAATAATGGCCCCACCTAAATATTTATTAAAAACATGTAATGCATTTATATAGTTGACTAATGCATTTTTGTTCCTCTAATTACTTTTATGTAATACATAGCTCATTAAATTAAAGTTTATTTAATGTATATCATATGTAATTTAATTATGTTTTATTTTTATTAAATTAACTTGTATATTTCTAGACATATGAAGACTTACTTTTTTTTTTTATATTGCAATGATGTAAAAACTTACCTGATGTAAATATTTTTATTTACACAATAAAATATAATATGTTAAATCAAAATTACAAACATTTTTCATGTATAAGCAACAAATATATATATATATATGTGTGTGTGTGTGTGTGTGTGTGTGTGTGTGTGTGTTTTTAATAATGGCCCCACCTAAATTTTTATTAAAATTATGTAATGCATTTATATAGTTGACTAATGCATTTTTGTTCCTCTAATTACTTTTATGTAATACATAGCTCATTAAATTAAAGTTTATTTAATGTATATCATATGTAATTTAATTATGATTTATTTTTATTAAATTGACTTCTATATTTTTAGACATATCAAGACTTACTTTTTTTAATTGCAAAGATGTAAAGACTTAATTGATGAAAATATTTTCTTTTACGCAAGAAAATATAATATGTTAAATCAAAATTACAAATATTTTTCAAGTATAAGTGACAAATGTGTGTGTGTGTGTGTTAGCTTGGCCCCCTTGAAAAAAAATTTCTGGTTCTGCCAATGGGAGTAATAAAAATTATCTATTCCTTTCTTTTTTCTTTTAATAAATTATTCGACATAATTGCGATCTCAAGCAAAATAAAAATAGGGATAAAAGAATAACTTTGTCTTAATTAACAAAGAGAAACCATTTCAATTTTCCTTGGATTGTTTTTGTTTTCCAAACAAAAGAAGGATTCTTTGCTTCATACCCTCATCAGAAAGTCTTTCCATATTGTGTGCATCATCACAAATAGAATTGGCGTGATAACAAGTTACTATTTTTCTTCTTCTTTAGTAAATTATTCGACATAATTGTAGTGATGCACGCAAGTAGAATAAAAATAGGAATAAAAGAATAACTTTGGTCTCAATTAACGGAGAGAAATGATTCCAATTTTTCCTTGGTTGTTTTTGTTTTCCAAACAAGAGAAGGATTCCTTGCTTCAGCCCTCATGCAAAAACTCTTTCCACATTGCGTGCATCATCGCAAATAGAAATGGAGTGATAACAAGTTACTATTTCTTCTTCTTCTTTTTTTCTTTTTTCTTTTTTTTTGTAAACTATTTGACATAATTCCATAATCATAATTTCATGAAACACTAATGGACAATTTTTCATCTTTGCCAAGTTACAGTTCATTGAGTTCAACAACATATAATAATAAAATTTCTGATTTTTTTTTTGTTTGTTTTGTTTTTAGTGTTTTTAAATGTTAAGACATCAGATTTTGGACGAAACACTAATTATTAATTGAGTCCAATTAGATTTTTTTTCCCATTCAATTAATCACAAATAAAAATCAAGGAATATATAATGATTATAATGTTATATATATTATTCTTCACATTTTTATTCATTTCTTTTACATTTAACATCCAAAAAAACAAAAAGATACCATTCCGGTACAAAAGAAAAGGACACCATTTGAATTTGATTCATTTCATTTCTATTTCATTATACATTTATTTGGTCATTCCTTCCCACTCCTTCAAGCTATATAGATTCTACTTTTACAAAATCCCAATAAAAGTGAGCTTATAAATCTGCGCAACCTAAATTCATGCAACCAAATCGACTGACACACAACACACTTTTGAAGCCAAATCAGAGTTCTTGCTCGAGTGTGAGTATCTTTTTTTAAAAAATAAATAAAAAGATAGCTTGTGTTGTATTATAGAAGTGAAATGCAATAAGAGTTTGTTGCTACTTTTTCCATTTGAATTTATGATGACTTAGGAAGCATTTTAACTTTGATTCTACTACAATTTACTTTAGTTAATTAAGAGACCCAAGCTTATTTTTCATTGGCGATGATCTTCCCTTTTAGTGTAGGGAGTGACTAAAGGGTGCATTTTGTTGAAGTGCATGGAAAGTTGTGCTTACTCAAAGCGTTCAATTTTGAGGTGAGTATCTAAGATAATCCTTTAATACTTTTTAAGAAAAAAAAATTATAATTCAATAATTGGAGTAAGGAGATTTGAACCCTAATAGTTTCTGTTGGAATCATTAGAAGGTCACAATTGAATAAGCCTTTAATATTTATATACTTATATAGAACATCTACTAAGTTAAAAGCATAAAACCGACCACAATCAAGTCCAATAACTAACCGCAAAGCACCCACCTCTTTCAAGTCATGTAGACAAATTAGTTGTATGTGTGTTTGATCGAAAGAGTTCTTGATTCCTTTCTTTTCTATTTCATTACACATAAATTTGTCCGTTCATTCCCACTCTTTTATCAAGCTATCTAGATTATACTTTAAAAAATCCAAATAGAAGTGGAGCTTTAAATATAAATCTACTCAACCTAAATTAATATTCATGCAACCAAACGGATCAACGAAGTTTTGAAGCCAAGTCCAAGTTCTAGTTATTGCGTGAGTATATCTTACTTCTTCCTCTTTTTTCATTTTTCTTTTTTCCAAAAAAAAATTAAAAAGTAGCTTGTGTTATATTATAAAAGTGAAATGCAATAAGATTTTGTTTCGATTTTGCCATTTGAATTTATGATGAGTTAGAGACCTTTTTTACTTTACTCTTACTACAATTTCTTTCAGATAATTAAAAGATCCAAACTTATTTTCATTTGAAGATTATTTTTTCTTTTTATTGCAAGGAGTGACTAAAGGGTATGTTCAATTGAAGTGCACGGAAAGTTGTGCTTAGTCAAAGTCTTCAATTCCCAGGTGAGTATCTAAGATAATCATTTAATACGTACACACATAAAAGCATAACACCCACCACAATCAAGTGCAAAGTACCGCAACTTTCAAGTCCAATAGACAAATTAGTTGTATGTGTGTTTGACAGGGGGACAACTGAGAGAGATGAAACTTCAACACTTCATGCATAAGCATCCTTTGATAATCAATGAATTTCCTGGGAATTCAATTTCCTTTGACGAACAGGTTAAATATTATTCTAAAATTATGCTCTCCTGTACTGGGTGTGGTGAAGCAATTGTGGGTTCATGCGTCTGTTGTCAACAATGTAGCTTTCGTCTTCATAATTCATGTGCCAAACTACCTCGTGAGTTGCAACTCCCAATACATGACAAAAACCCTTTAGTTCTCCAGGAAAAAACAGATCATGATAAGGGCACTTACAAATGCAATCATTGCAATTTAGTTTGCCAACATTTCTTTTACCATTGTACCATCGACAAATTTGTCCTTGATGTCAAATGTGCTTCTTCGCTGCAACCCATCCTTGAAGTCGAAATTCACAACCACCCATTGGCCTTCTTCCAAGGGTCAATCTCATTCACTTGTAATTATTGTGGTAAAAAAGGTGAGGACAAGCCTTGCCAATGTGCCTTATGTGGAATCTGGTTCCACCGCAAATGTGCTTTCTTATCACACATGGTCAAACATATGCGGCACAAGCACCCTCTAGAACTCACCAAATCTCTCAAGACTGATCAATCTGAGCACCGACTTTGTCAATTTTGTGTAAAAAAGTTGGACACAAACTATGGGAGTTATTATTGCTCAAGTTGTGATTATGTTGTCCATCTTGATTGTGCTATGGACGAGGTAGGTAGGGAGCTAAAATTTGAGCCTATTAAGTCAACAACCAGGGTGGGGAAGGACAAAATTGGAATGCCATTAAAAGTCAAACATTTCAGTCATGAGCATGACTTGAAACTTACCGATGAGTGTGAGAATTATGAAATATGTGATGGGTGTATACGACCTATCTTCCCCCCGTTTTACAAGTGTGCTCAGTGTTCTTTCTTTCTACACAAATCCTGTGTAGAATTACCCGTGTCTATACAATACCCACTTCACAGCCACATGCTTTTCTTGAGATCAAGGACATCTATGCTTGCTCGTTGTGATGCTTGTGAACTTTTTACTAATGGCTTTACCTATGTATGTAACCCATGCCAGTTTGAACTTGATGTTTCATGTAGTTTGATCCCAGAAAATTTTACTCATGTTGGCCACGAGCATTCCCTCATTCTCTCCAGTACAATATTGGATGAGAAGTGTAGTGCTTGTAATTATAAAACAAAAATATTTTGTTGTACTAAATGTGAATTTACTCTAGATTTTGGATGTGCTACGCTGCCACTTGCTGTAAAACACAAACAACACGAGCATTTCTTTACCTTACGATATACTGCTGAAGATGATTCAGGTGAATATTATTGTGATATTTGTGAGAAAGAACGAGATTCAAAGTTTTGGTTCTATTACTGTGATGAATGTAGTTTTTCTGCTCACCCCAAATGTATATTTGGAGAGTTCTTAAATAGCGAGTATCGAGACTGCCGAAACATCAAGTTTGGAAACATTTATTACACATCTGACATCCACCAACATCCCCTCACTCTTGCTCGTAAGACTATGGACCATGACTCGTGTGACAAGTGTGGTAAATTTTGCAATGAAGTGGCCTATGAATGTGCCACTTGTAATTCCATTATTCAGGTGGAGGATCTGCCGAATTGTAAAACCTCCTTGATGGACTTCCCCGTGAACCAAAAACAAGTAAGAAAATGTTTGAGTTTATTTTTTAAGGGAAAATATATGAGGATAAAAATTAGAATTGAAGCTCATATTCCGCATTCATTAATTTTGTTTTTATTTCTTTTACTTAGCAATTGCCTATATAAACTAAGATACTTTACCTTTGCTCATGGTAACCTCTCTTATATAAATCATATGTTCAAATGCAATGCGGAGTTTGCAGTTTTCTAAGACTCACTTGGTATCAGAGCATCACAATCTCTGGAAAATTTTAGCATCTTTTATTTTTTGATCTGAAGTTTCTGGTATGACAACCAGATTCGGTCCATTTAACCCCATTTTCTTGCACCACTCCAATAATAATTCTGGTTTGGCACTTGTTTCTCAGCCTCTCATTGGTGAGAATTACAAAACATAAGAGTCAATCCATGATAATGACGCTCACAAGTCACAGCCAAGAACAAGATTAGTTTCATCAACCAGTCCATTATTCCAAAACCTGTTTAAAAGTTTAGACCCAAATTTCCTTGCTTGGAAACGATGTAATACCATGATTCTTTCAAGGCTTCTCAATTATATATGTTTCCAAGGAAAGTTTGAATACTTGACCAACATTAAACTATTTTTTTTATATAGTGAATTAACTTTTTGACATTATTTAGGATTTGTCTATCGATTTGCCAAAAAATAAAATGTTGCGCAAAGTTAGGTTGAGTAGAACACCGTACTTGTTATTAACGGTAATAAGTCAACTAATAACATCTTTTACGCTGTTGTTTATAATTTTTTTTTTTCTAAGGTTGCAGCTGAATTAGAGCGCAGAAATCGGATGGCTGAATTAGAGCGCATAAATGAGATGGAGCGCATGGAGCGCATAAATGAGATGAAGGAGCTCATGGAGGGCATGGAGCGCCAGGAGCGGGAGCTCATGAAGTGGCGGAAGCGCATGGAGGGCCTGGAGCGCATGGAGCCCCTGAAGGGCATGGAGCGGGATCGCAAGGTACCAGGGTATCAGAGAACGGTATCAGAGAATGGAAAATTTTAGTATTTTTTTTTGTCTTTTAAGTCTTTGCATAATCAATGGTAGGACAACCAGATTCGGGTCCATTTAACCCCTTGTTCTTGCACCACACCAATAATTCTGGTTTGGCACTTGTTTCTCAGCCTCTCATTGGTGAGACTTACAAAACATAAGAGTCAATCCATGATAATGACGCCCACAGCCAAGAACAAGATTAGTTTCATCAACGAGTCCCTCATTCCAAAACCTGTTAACAGTTTAGACCCAAATTTCCTTGCTTGGAAACGATGTAATACCGTGATTCTTTCATGGCTTCGCAATTATATATGTTTCCAAGGAAAGTTTGAATACTTTACCAACATTAAACTATTTTATATAGTGAATTAACAACTTTTTGACATTATTTAGGATTTGTCTATCGATTTTCCAAAAAATAAAATGTTGCGCAAAGTTAGGTTGAGTAGAACACTATACTTATTATTAACGGTAATAAGTCAACTAATAACATCTTTTACGGTGTTGTTTATAATTTTTTTTTGACAAAAATACAAAATTGACCCTCTAATTTTTAGCTTTTGTCATTTCAGTCTTTTAATTTTGAGTTTTGTCATTTCAGGACAATTTCTATGAAGAATCCATTAAAGCGTTTGTGGATAAATATAAATAATTTCTCATTAAGCAGAACCAGAATCAAGTTTCTAGCAACAGGGCTGAGATGCAGAATTGACATCATCCTCGTCGTTCTCTTCACCATCTCCCTCACTTCTTCGATGCGATCGTCGGTGACCACGATAACAACAACAAAAACGACAACGTTGTCGTTGTCGTTGTCGTTGATATCTGCCCTCACGATTACGCTGCTGATTTAAACGTCACGAATTTCGATGCCGCTCTTAGAGACACCCCTGCCACCTTTGCTTTCGTCGAATTCTTCGGCCACTGCTCATTATTTTATAGCTTTACTGCCATTTTGTTAGATCTATACTTTGTTAATGGATATTGGGATTTTTAAGGAAATGACTAGCTGTGGAATTGTTGTTTTAGCTGATATATATGTATTTGTGGAGATCTGGGTGACTTGTGGAATTGGCAGTCCAAATAATTATATAGGTTGTTTCATAATTTTCAAATGATTTTTTTTTTTTTTAATTATGTTAGATTGCAAGTTTGCAACTAACACATAGTTTACTACTTTGGCTACTATCCAAATGGATCAGCAGGTTTGGTACTTCGGTAAATTTATTGGGTTTAGATTTAGATTTATGGTAGAATGAATTCTGATGATTAAGCGAATTTTGAGAGAATACATTTTTGTCTTGCCATTAAGAAATGCTTTACTACTTTTGCCATTAGCTAAATGGATTGGAAGCTTACCTAGTGATTACTTTTTCTTTTTCTTTTTTCTTATCAAAATGAACCTCTTTTTTTTTTTTTAAAGTATGTGAATGTCCCCTAATTATTCCATTGGAGATCAATAGCTGACCAGCCCAACCACATGATATTGGGGACAAGGCTTTGTTGTTGTAAACACGCGCATTTGAAGAAATTAAAACAAAGGTATGATATGCTAAAATTTAACATTGTTTAATTGGTCTGGCAGGAGTCTTGCTTCCAAAAATTATAAGGTATGATATGCAAAATTTTGTTATCAATAATTCTTAAGGGGATGCTGTCTTATTATTTGTTGTCATATTGATTGAAAAATAAATTTATATAGCCCCATTACGAAAGAGTTGCAAGGCTTTTTAATGGACCTGATGCAGTTCAACGTGGGATCATATCAATGACCAGAGTGGACTGTGCATTGAAGGTATTTATGCTGCCACATTTCTTGATTACTTTGTCATATTTTTTATGTGGGGGAAATGGGAATTACTTTCCTGATATTTTCTTTCGATGGAAGATTTTGGTGCCTTTTCCTCTCCTGAGAATGACTATTGAATTTTATGGACACAATTATAGAAATCCAATTAACGATACTAATGTGGTTCTTGTATTTTACTGTCTTCTTCTCCACCCTGGAATTGATTTCATCCGTTAATCATTAACTCCAATCTGATCCCCCAATTACATGGAGTTGATGGATCATAAATCAAAAAAGGATCCTGTTTTACAAGGTGCTGAACTATCTTTTATAAGTGCAAGGCTAATTAAACTCAAACAAGTCCTGATTAAGTTATTTTCTCCATGTACTGGCTTGAATCCAATAGTACTCCTTTGACTTTTGCTGCCCGTGCTTCTTGGATTTTTGTGTGTTCTTTTTGTTTGCCCTACTGTGTCTGGAAGTCTGTCAAATCTGCTCATTGATTGGAACAGAGGAGCCTATTTGATTGATGGTTATAGAAAGTTATTTGGACTTATTTGCATACTCATATCAGTAAAGCACCAAAGGAGCAGAATAACCCTGTTTCAAATTACAGTTGTTTTAATCTAAACCATCTGATTACAAGACACAGCCAAACTGTAAACTGGAGAACATGGATTGAAGCTCTTCTAGCAAATTGGCAACTGAGGATGATCTGCAGTGATACATTTTCGATAGGGTGAAATATATACTGCTGAAAATTTATAATACTTTCAACAGGGTCTATTAGAAGTACAGGGCTTTTGAGGAAGAAACTTTGTGGCTTGACTAGGTTTCTGTCACGCTTAAATGCATAGGTAGATTTTTTTGGGTGTGATTTTTGTGAGAAACACGAAAATGATTTTTCTGCTCCGTAAACTCCTGTTTAATTTTTTTCCTGTAAGTGTTGAATTTCAGAACCATTCCCCCCCACCCTTTTGGGTACTTCTTCTGTCTATGAATCATGAAGTTGAATTTTGTCTTTGCTCTATAATACCATTACTTAGATCAAAATAATAGGTGAGTACAATGTTAGAGCACCAAATCTAGACTGAAGCTGGCTGACTTGATTGATGCTAGACTAAGATGTTGGAAAAATCATTTAATTGATTCATGCTTTATGCCTTCGGTTGCAACAAGGATTAAGGCAATTCCTCCATCTGACTTACCACAACCAGATATGCTATATTGGGCTTGTGAAAAGAATGGAGCCTAGTCAGTTAAATCTGGGTACCGTGCTCTATGTGAGGAAGAAAGGAGTGGTGAAGCCTCAAGTTCAAATTTGGGGCTGGTAGCTGGGTTTTGGTCGAAAGTTTGGAAGCTGGGGATGCCGAGGAAAGTTAAACATTTCCTTTGGAGAGCCTGTACAGATAGCTTGCCAACAAAAATTAATTTGATGAAGAGGAAGATTCTGAGTGACCCGGTTTGCCATTTATGCAATCCTCATCTATAGGGCATTTGTTTAGAGACATTTTATTTCATGTTAGCTCCATGCAGAGTTTTTCTTTCGCTCATGTTATGAGGCAAAGTAATGCGGTAGCACATGCTTTCGCCCAAAGAGCAAGATTATCTTTTTCTTTTTCTGTTTGGATGGAGTTTGTTCTGTCAAACATTGACAATTTTGTAACTGCTGATATCCACAATGTGGAATAATGAATAAAATCAGTAAGCTGTCTTCTCTCTCAATATATATATATATATCTAGATGCCTAAGCTAGCAGTTGGAGCGGCCCAACTAGGTAATAACCATATCAAGTCCCAAACACGACCAATGTTTGATTCCTTTAGCATCCACAGCAGTGGAGTTAAAAATATAACTATTTAGCACCACAAAAAGTTACTTTATCTATCTTACCTAGTCACTTTACAAAATATGCTGCAGCAATGGATCTATTTTAGCTTTCAACACAATAAAATAATATAAACATCACAATAAAATAATATATCTACTACAATAAAATAATATATTTACTACAATAAACAACAATCACAACCACCCACAATCACTACTGCTACCACTACCGCCGCCGCCACCACAATAATTTTTTTAATCCCAAATTATATACACACACACACACATAAACAATGATTTTTTTTTTTTTTTGGCCTAAAACAATTTCTAATATCTTACAACTAAACTTAATATGAAATCATTGTAAAACATTGTAAAAGTAACATTTATTATATAAAATATTAACTCAACAAAATTTTTAAAAATTAAAAAAAAAAAAATTATTTTCTTTTATTTTTCTCTTAATTCACCTGCCAACCGTCACTATCAGTCTCATCTCATCCACTTTTAAAATATAATGCTTCACTTTCCAATGTTTAATTTGCACCACAAGACCTTAAAAAAATCTCAACTCCATAATAATATAGTATACTTTCTTCTCTCCTTTTTTATTCTTCTTCTTCAGTTATTTGTTTCCTTCTTCCTAGTTCACACCATTCTTCTTTTTCTTTCCTTTAGTTTACAAGCTTATGCAACACAAGAGTACAAACAGGTGAGTCTGTAGTCTTCATTTTGTAAAAGTTCTTTCACTTTCCTCCCTTAGTTTGCTCTCTCTTTTCCATCACAGAAAGAAAGAAAGAAGGAAAAAGAAAAAGAAAAAGAAAAACTAAGCTTCATGCCAGCCGAAACGGTGAGGATGATGGATGAATCAGAGGTGATAGTTTGACGAGGAGGATGATGGGCAAGAGATTGAGAGAGATGTGAGAGTTTTGTTTCTGAAAAAGAGAGAATGAGTGAAACGGAGGAGGAAAAAAAGAAATTAAAAAAAAAAGAAATAAATATTATTTTAATGAAAGTTGGGAATAAAATATATTATTTGCTTTTAGCTTTGAGCTACATCCATAAATAGATGTGCACTGTAGCATGCAGCTAAAAATTTTTAACTATAGCTCCACTGCTGTAAGCCTCTCTTTTGTGTTTTGGGGTAGAAGCACTGATTTGATTTGTTTTGTTGATGGAACAAAACCTTGTCTTGAAAAGTTTCTTCTTAATGCAGAGAAGAAAATTACAAATTCCATCGACCTAGATTTCATAAAGTATATCAACTCCACCTCGCATTGGCTATGCTCTCTACTGTTTCTTGACTCGCTATGTCTTGTGATGTGTGAATGCCTCTTGAAAAATGCTCGGTCTCGATCTCAAGTTTTGCAACTCAAGCACCAATTTCAAACCACAAAGAGATGAAATTTTTTAATTTCTGGCTATGTTGATAAGATTAATTCTATTGCTCACATTCTCGCTATGGCATGCAAACCCATTGATGAAGAAGATATCATACGTCTCCTCTTGAATGGAGTTGGACCAACTATTGAATCCATTATGAATTCAATTAAAACTAGCAGAGGGGCTCTCATCCTTACAATGTGGTTTGTGTTCTCTGCAGTGTCAAAGCTCACTTGCATAAAGTTCAGAGTCTCAACATATCTTATTCTCACCGCTCTATACAAGAATAATTCAAAAGCCAACCACAAAGTTGGAGGAGGTAAATCTTGCTCAATCCTTAGATCAGAAAAGTTTTTACCTTTTTACCTTTTTTTAAATATTTTCATCCCAGCCCTTACCCTCAATGACTGAGACAGAGTGTTAAAAGCATTGCTATGGATTTTATTCTACTCCAACAAGAACAGGTTGAAAATTTCGTACCAATAAGCAAATCGAAACGAGAAACACCCCCCCTCCCCCAACCCATTCTAGGTCATTTCAACCAACTCCAATTAAATTCCGATTCTCCCCTAAAAATAAAAATAAAAAAACTATGTTATTTTGATTTCATTCTTGTTATTTCACTAATAATAAGTAATGATAAGTGTAAAATATGTATTGCATTTATATTTGTATTAGTGATAATCCCAAAATAATATACCAAAATTGACCAATACCAAAAATAGTACATTCTAAAAAACAAACCTGAATGGGCACTGAAACAAAATTGACATCATTAGTAAATGTCATAAAAAATTAACTTTTTACCGGGATCCAAATCCATGGTTATTTTAACTTGTAGATGTCGCCCCACCCCCAGTCCTGTGACACGCCTAAACCAGTTCAGCAATTAGCCAGGTTCCCCCACACCCCCCCCCCTTGTTGCCCTTGCATAGTTGTGTTGTACTGTTTTTAGTATTAGGCCATTATTTTTGGTTCTGGTTCCACTTCTAGCAAAGATGAAGAAAGAGAAGGGGGGGGGTGATAGATAGAGATGATGTTTCTGCGACAAGCCGCGGCTAACTTGGTTAGAAGAATCCGATTCAGTGCTTCTCCAACCGCAATGTCTTCAACTCCAATCCGCAATGTCTTCCCCATTCCTTCACTCTCCAGTAAGCATTACATTTATCTCTTCTTTTCCAAACCCTATATCTTACATTTCCTTTCATTTCTCGTTTGGAAATGTTTAGATTTATTATGTTTATGAAAGCCAATTGGGAAAATAATCAAGCCTTTGTTTTTTGCTCAATTCAAGCAAGAGCATGTGGTACACATGCTATTACTCATTGCCCATCACATGGTGTGAGGTCGACAAGTTCATTCCCGAGGCCCCTTTTTTATTCAGCCAAAAAAAATAAAATAAAATCAATTAGACCATGTTATATGGAGCAGTACCAAGCTTACTATTGCCAATTTTAAATATAAGGTTCTCAAAATTTATTCTGATCAAGCTGTTGATTTTTCCATAATATTTCAAATTTGGTACTAGATGTCAGGTGTGAAGTGAAGTGGGCTTCTACTTTGCAATCTGCGTTCACTCTTTTGATGCAAATGATATATGTATATATACTCCCTAGAAGTCCTTGCTCTAGTGACTAATGCATCCATATTCAAAGGCTTCTAATAACATTAGGCCTAGAGCCTTGTAGCTCCGACACAAAATGGTCTTTCCAATGGAGTCGTCTTGAGTTCAAATCTTCCCTCTCCCAACAATTGAATTATCGAAAAGAAGAAGAAGAAGAAGAAGAAGAAGCTAAGAGTCTTGTAACTTAGTGGCATTTCTTGGTCTTAGTTATGAGGAGAACCAAGGTTCGAATCCACTGCGTACGTGTTGTGCATGTCGATGACTGTTTTAGTGGTCCAGTATTTTTGGTTATTATGGTTTATACATACATACATAAACAGTACACAAACAAACAAGGAAAAATGTCTGTTGTTATTAACTATGTTCCTTTTACTTAAGTAGTGCCTTAATAACCTTTATCAATTTCCATAGTATGTGGAATCCTTTTTAAGCATTAGGTTTGTATGATATCCTTATTGTTCTTACCCTGTAAGTGACATTAGTGCTCTTCACTCCTAGTCATTAATGTATTGGTCTCATGAAATTTCGGTTCACTAATTGATTAATTAGATTTATTATCTAAGTGATGCTTTTCTGTTCTGAAATCAGAAATCAGATATTTAGATGTAGTTGTGCTTTTCTCATCATCCCTTATTGCTGCAGGAAAAATGAAATTTTCTTATAAATTTGGTTCCGGAGACTATACTTGGAGCACGAACCAGATGAACCATCACCTATGGATTGTTATATGTGGGAATGCTGGTATACTTCTTTCTCATATCGTCGGATAATTGTTAGATCATTTTTTCTTTGACAAGTATATAATTTTGTTTGATATGAAGGGAAGATCACATATTAAAGATGTGAATCTAAAGAATACAATCACAGTCAAGAAGCTGATCTCGGATATATATCCAGTATACCCCATTTTGTTTTCCTTTATATCATTGTTTAAAACAACAACAACAACAACAAAGCCTTAGTCCCAAAATTTTGGGGTCAGCTATGAATCATCATCAAATTATTTAGGGTCAGCCATATGTATTCTTTGTCTCCATTCTACTCTATTTAAAGTCATATTTTTTTTTTTACTCCCTTAAATGACATGTCATTTTTTATTACTTCTACTAATACGATTTTTTTTTGTTCCCTCAACTTGGATAAAATCACTATTTATATCATTTTTTATTGATTTAATATAATTACTTGTAAAAAAGAAGAAGCTGATTCACGTGTTTTCACATGGGGTTGGCATCCTCTGATGTTGGAGTGTTCCAGTTTCATTTGGGTTTTGTACTAACAAAAACTGCTTGCTAATTCAATTGACTATTGGAAAAAATGCTGATGTTATGTTTTTTTTACTATGTTGATTTGTTTGCAGCAATAATTCTTGGGATAAATGCTAATCCTGTCTTTGCAAAAGATATCTCAACTGAATCAAGTTTTGAAAGTAGCGCTGAAGGGGATGGCATAATTGGATTACGCAAGGTTGAGGATGGCTCTGTCATATCAAACATACATACATCTAAATGGAGAATTTTTACGGATAATGGGAGGGATTTCTTCTTGCGGGCAAGCATTTCTAGCATACATGACTTTGTTATTTTCATTACTTTGTTTGCTGTTGTACATGGTTTTCTTGAACTATTTCATACCTTCTGTTTTCTGTTAGGGAAAAATTGAGGAGGCTGAAAAGTTCTTCCTTTCTGCTATACAAGAAGCAAGAGAAGGTTTTGGTGAGAGGGATCCGCATGTTGCATCTGCATGCAACAATCTGGTGGGTTCACTATTGAGATACTTCAGATAATCTAGTTGTGTTTCCTTGGTTATTGACATGGTTAAACTTCTCTAAATCCTTTTTTCTACACTATCTTGCTTTGAAGGGTTCAAACTGATGAATGGTGATCTATATGTAAACTGGATTATATGACAATACTTCCACCTCCATTTGATAGAGCACTATGATCAATTGTTAGAACCATCTTGAAGAAATTAATGCTGGGAATTTTCTTTAGTCAAATAAGTATTAAGACAACAAATATTTTTTATTAATTATTATGTATGAAAAAAATGCGTCTATCTACTTTATATTCAGGGCTCTTCTTTGACAAAAAGTCACAGTTCCCTACTGTTCTTGTTTCAGGCGGAGCTGTATAGAGTTACGAAGACATTTCATAAAGCAGAACCATTGTTTTTGGAGGCCACAAACATACTGGAGGAATCATTTGGTCCTGAGGATATACGGTATAGCATATGTTCGTGATTAGTACTTATTAAAGAAAAATGATTTACCAGGAATACATATGGAGGAAAAAGATGTAGAATAGCTTGGTTTGGTAGTTAGTGAATCCTTTCTCTACAGAGAATTCTCACTTGACTTATAATTTGCTGATTGTTAAATTGAACTTTGAGTGCCATAACTCTAAGGCAATGCCGTTTTTATTACTTTGCTTTCTTTAATTTTATTACAAAAATTTTAAAGTAAAACATTGTCTAGCCATAAATAGAAGCTACAAGAATGCAAAACCAAAATGCTCTCAAACTAAAAATTTTCATGTAACGAATGAAAGTTTTGATTTATATAACTATTTAGAATACAAGACTTGTTAATGATTTTCTGTGTGAACTAAACAATAGAAAATGTTTACCAGATCATTTTTTGGGTTGCAACCAAATATAGAAATTGTTTTTCAGGAAATGAATTATTTTCTAGAAAATGTGTTTAGCCGAAACAAATGGAGCGCTAGTTGTGAATTATTTCCATTTACATTGCCCCAATGCTCATGAATGTAGTTTGATGATTTGTTTGCTCCAATCAGAAGCATTAGTTCCGATAGGCTAGATAATTGAGCAATTGTCTTCTTCAATATGTTACATCACCAATGCTAATCTGAGCACTGTAACCTGTTGTCAATACAGTGTGGGAGCTGCTCTTCACAACCTTGGGCAGTTATATCTTGTGCAGCGAAAGTTGGAAGAAGCTCGTGTCTGCTATGAGGTGATGAAATAATTATGTTTGATCTCTATTACATCTTGAGTTTATTTATTTATTTTTATTTTTATTTTTATTTTTTGTTTAGTAATCAGTGCATCAACTAAGAAGTCATAATTGCAAGTGCTTAGCTCTCATATTTCTGAATGTATCAGTAAATATGTGTTGGATAATTGGATTCCTTCATATTTATATGCAATGGATGCATGTTTGGAGCTAAGTTGCACGGACACGGACACGGACACGACACGGACACGGACACGGGGATACGGCAATTTTTGAAAAATAAGGACACGACACGGCGGGGACACGGCGGTTACCGGCGGTTAAATAATTAATTAAATTTTATATTTAGGCATATTTTTTTTGTTAAGGAGTCCTTGTCGATGACTTTGAGAGCGAACTTGAGGTGTTCGAAGTGTTTAAGGCTGCAGAGGAAGACGCGTCCGAGGTTTCCCGTGCCGAGGTGGCTGAGGAGTTTGAGGTGTTTGAGGTGGAGCTTGCGGTCGGAGGAGAGGTTGGTGATGGTTTTGATGGCGGACCAATGTGGGTCTGAGGTGTGGTGAGGGTGGGGGAGGAGGGTTGTGGTTGAGAAGTGGGACTCGTTGAAGCTGAGAGTGAGGCTCGAGCGAGCTAAGCTGGTGCGGGCGGAGGAGGAGGAGGTGGTGGTGGTTGTTGTGGTGGTGGTGGAGCTGTTGAAGCTGAAGTCGAGATCTGTGTCTGAAGGGAATAGAGAGTAGTCTTCGTCCATTATTGATGGATGGTGTTATTATTGGGAGCTTGAGACTGTTAGGAGGAGGGGTTGGAGAAGGTTTTGGATGTTGTGTTTATAAAGAAGAGTTTAGAGAGAGAGAGAGAGAGAGAGGAAGGTGGGGTGGGGTCAAAGTGTTATTAAATAAAGGAAAGAAAAGTTTGGTGCGAGATGGAGTAGGAAGAGCTTGCTGGAGCCTGGTTCTGTGCAGTGTCTACTCCTAAATCAATTATCCAATTGTGGGGGTGCATATCCATTACGTTTTAATATTTAAAATTTATAATATTCTTGCTAAAGAGGAAGTTTAACTACAAAATAGTTATAAACTTATAATCTAAGTTGCACGGACATGGACACGGACACGACACGGACACAGACACAAGGATACGGCAATTTTTGAAAAATAAGGACACGGCACGATAGGGACACGGCGGTTACCAGCGGTTAAATAATTAATTAAATTTTATATTTAGGCATATTTTTTAATGTTTTTAGACATAAAATACATTTATGTCTAGAATTTAAATTATATAAAAACTACAAATAAGTAAACAACACCCAAAGTAGTACAATAATACACATAATGTTTAGAGTACAAACCATAAAAGGATAACAAGTTCACATCAAACTAAAAACATAAAATGATAACAAGTTCAACGTCAAACTATAAACATAATCAAGATTATCACAGAACAACAAAATCATCATCATCAACATAATTATCATCCTCAGCAATACTTGTCTCCATCTCTGGCTCATCTAGTGTGAGATAAGCAATCTCAAGCAACCCAGGTCCTCCAAATGGTCCATCCCAATTATCTCCACCAATGTCCCACTTCTTAGTTTCTCCAGTAGTGTACTCGGGCCTCCTTCTTGAAAGAAGTCGAAGATTAGAATGAACAAACACTAAATCTTCAGCACGTTTAGGAGTAATTCTATTTCTCCTCATACAATGGATGAAGCCATATGTACTCCAATTCCTCTCAGCACATGATGATGAGCAAGGCTGTCCAAGAAGCTTTAGAGCTAAAGTTTGAAGCACAGGTAAATTGGACCCATAAGTTGACCACCAAAGCAATGGATCATAGGTCCACCTATCCACCATGTTATCATCATCAT